>NC_042286.1:14043774-14176274 GCF_901000725.2 Takifugu rubripes | reverse complement strand
CCCCCAGAGACCCCCTGACCCCGACGGACCCTGACCCCGACCCCACAGCACCCACACCTGAAACTGGGGGGTCAGGTGAGTGGTGCTGGGGGGGGCCACGGTGACACGGACCTGTGGTTTCCTGGTTCCCACGGCAGCTTGGGGACGGCGTGAATCTTCCTTTCCGTGTTTCTTCATCCCTCAGGAATGTGCAGCATTTCACAAACGCTGAGGTGTGGCGCGCTCTGCTGCCACGGCAACCATGGCTGGCGCCGCCCTGCAGACCTGGGCTGCATCTACACCCACAGTCCTCACACCAGGTCCGAGGGCTCCTGAGGTTCTGTTGAAGGAGCGGGTTTGGTGAGCATTCCTCTGATAGCACCGCTCGCAGGAGCCCCTAGGCGGGGCGGACGGACCCGCTCACGTCACCCCGACCCGGTTCTGGCTGCTCGCCACGGCGCTGCATGCGTGGGGCGAGACGTACGGGCCCGTCAGGGACCGCAGCAAATCTCTGAACTGAAGTTATTGCAGAGTTTCTGGCCTGTTTTCCTCCTGGCTCCTTCAAAGAGCTCATTTTAATGTCGTTCATCAAGTAAAAGCAATAATTTTTCCATCAAACACACACACACACACACACACACACACACACATTCTCTGTGATTCAGGAGGGTTCAGGGACCTCCTCTTCTCTCCATCTGTCCTCCACTCCTCCACCACTCGGAGCTTCGCTCTCTCTTTTCCCACCTTCATCTTCCTGCAGCTGCCTGTTGAACCAAGGTACCTCTGTCCTCGTCCCCTCTGTCCTCGTCCCTCTGTCCTCGTCCCTCTGTCCTCGCCCCCTCCGTCCTCGTCCCCTCCGTCCTCGTCCCCTCTGTCCTCGTCCCTCTGTCCTCGCCCCCTCCGTCCTCGCCCCCTCCGTCCTCGTCCCCTCTGTCCTCGTCCCCTCTGTCCTCGTCCCCTCCGTCCTCGTCCCCTCCGTCCTCGCCCCCTCCGTCCTCATCCCCTCCGTCCTCGTCCTCTCCGTCCTCGCCCCCTCCGTCCTCGTCCCCTCCGTCCTCGTCCCCTCTGTCCTCACCCCCTCCGTCCTCGTCCCCTCCGTCCTCGTCCCCTCCATCCTCATCCCCTCCGTCCTCATCCCCTCCGTCCTCGCCCCCTCCGTCCTCGTCCCTCTGTCCTCGTCCCCTCCGTCCTCGCCCCCTCCGTCCTCGCCCCCTCTGTCCTCGTCCCCTCCGTCCTCGCCCCCTCCGTCCTCGTCCCCTCCGTCCTCGCTCCATGTGGCTGCTACACATCTGCTAGCCCCGCCACAGCTGAAGGCTTTGTCCCGCTGCTTCTGTGGACTCTGTTTTACACCTCGGCCTCATAGTGGCGGCAGAAGGGGAGCAAAGCGAAGCTGGAAGCCAGAGCGGGCGGAGCTGCCAAGGCCGGACGCGGAACAACCGGCCTCTGTGTGCTGGGACAACAGAGACAAGATTTAGCATCGCCGCTTCCTTTGGGCCAAACAGGCTCTGAATAGCCACAAATAATCTTTAACGAACTTCTTTTAATTGACTTGGAGGGCCACACGGGAGTGTTGTGGCTGCTTCAGGGGACCCGCGGACACACAATTGAACCGGCAGAACTTTTATGTTCCTCTTAAAAGCCGAAGCGTGCGTCCTTCAGCAGCGGTTCAGATGTAGCATGAGAACTGCTGCAGCAGGATAGACGCAGGGTAAAAGTGTGGCAGTAAGAGTTCCTGCTCACACCTGGAGAAGGCCTTCAACAGTTTATCTATAGGTTCCACGAGTCATTAGCAAGATATGCCGCCAATTTTCCAGCCGCGGTTATTTATTTGGGAGCAAAAGGCTCGTTTGTGCTTCATATTTTAATGTGCATCATTCAGCAGGAAGTGTTTCACATCCATCCAAGCCCTGGGAGCTCCGCGCAGCAAATAAGCAGCAGAAGCTAATGTTCCAAACAACTTCACCAAGCTTCTCAACTTTACTGACAAATGCAGAACTGGCACCGTGCACGGAGGCCCGCGAGGTCCAAACATTACCTCAATCCGTCTTCAGCTTAAATGGGTTCTGTGTGGCTGAGGTTTGCAGGTCACACTAACTGCACACAGTCAGTAGCCTCTTTGCTAACAGTTGTGCCGCGAGCCTGGTGAACACAGTGATCCGGTTCTTCGTGAGTGATTAAGAAGAGCAAACACTCAGGCGCTCCGAGTCGAGCTGTCAAACTTCCAACCCCCCCCCCCCGACCCCCCAGCAGAGAGGTAAACGCCAAGTGTGAAAATGACTCGGTGGTCTTTGAGAGAAGCGCAATGAGCGAGGGAGCCGAAAAGGTCATTTCCCATCCTCTCCTGGGCTCCTGTTACTGGAGCCGTGACTCCCGTTACTGGAGCCGTGACTCCCGTTACTGGAGCCGTGACTCCCGTTACTGGAGCCGTGACTCCCGGGCCACAAACACGACCCAGGCCCAGGAGACCAGAACCAATCGACCCCTTCATCTGTCTTGGAATTCACTTTAGACTCCCGAAAGATGGAATTTCAGGGTCAGAATGAGCAGAAAATGCAAAACTTGTTGTGTTTGTTGACTGGCCGTAAAAACGTCCAAGTCATCAAAGTCACCAACGTAATTAAACGCGCGGGCCTAAAAGTGCAGCCTCTGCCCTCCCCCTCTGACCTGCTGTGAAGTGCCCCCCCCCCCACCGGTGGGAACCACTGACCTACAGTATGTTTGCTTGTTGCAACCTGCGCCGTCACCGTGTGTTTGGGGCAGCGGCGCCCATCCTCCCCCGAGCTGCTCCTTTTTGTCCCCACGTAGATGATTAAACCTGGAGCTTTTGTCCACACACACACACACACACACACACACACACACACACACACACACACTGTACGAGCTGCTCGCCCCCACAGCCCCGCGGGGTTATCAGGGGGAAATATGCGGCGTGATAAGAACATTCCAGCCAAAATGATGACGAGGACACAAATTCAGGAGTTCTCAGACGTTCCTGTTTGGATCAGAGCTGCACAATAAACGTTCCCCAGCTTAATGTTTAACCCTGAAGTGAAAAGGCCGCACCTCTCATCCCTGAGGGTGTGTGTGTGTGTGTGTGTGTGTTCATTAGAAGTTGTGTTGCGGGGGTGCAGGGAGGAGTTTTGTTTTTCCTGCTAGCGTGTGTGTGTGTGTGTGTGTGTGTGTGTGCGTGTGTGTGTGTGTGTGTGTGTGTGTGGGGAGGTCATCTGGTCAGTTTGCCCATCAGTACTGGAGCTGTCTCTCTGAGTATTCTCACCATCTGTATGACCTCTCCTCCTGACCGGCTGGCTTTTGTTCCCGAGCTCGCCGCCCTCCCACCGGCGCTCCTCCCAGGGCGCCGCGGTCTGAGGGGTCACCGAGCCGGAGCCTTCATCATCAGCGCGTCTCTTTGTCTTCCTCGTCAGCAGCGCTGAGGCGGGATTGATGTTTCTCCATTTGGTTTTCCCATGAGGTTCTGTTAGCTTAGCTTAGCACAAGTTTACTCCACGTTAAAGCCACTTCCTGTAGTTTTACAGGTCATTTCCTTTATTCGCTGCTGCTGTGAATCGTTTATTCCGCGCGGAGGCTGAAACCCGTCAGGTTAAAGGAACTTTTCACAACTGTCTGATCGGTTAAAAGCAATTCCAATGAAACAAAACTCATTTTCAGAGTCACAACTAAGACATTGAGCCATAAAAAGCCAGGACAAACAGCGGCACACTCCGTCCGGCTTTATGGGCCCATAAAGCTGCCGTCTGAAAACAGGCGACAGTAATTCAGCTTCACGCAGCCCCGAGTGTTATCACCTCCATCCTGACGCCACCAATTAGCAAACAAGCTGCAGCTTATTGCAGATTAAACGGCTGGTTAACGCTAATTTACAGGCCTGCGACACGCGACCCACCTGATTTTATGAACTCTTTAACATGTTAATGAAGTGAAAAAGAGGTGAAACAACATTTTATTAATTAAGAAATAATTCTATGGTTTAGAGAATGGTAAAATCTGAGGTTATGTGTCTTTCAGTGAAGATTAAATGATCTGTAATCCCAGAGATGTCCCAGGCCGCTCGGGCCCCTCGGGCCCCTTCAGAGGTTTATCAGGTAGTGACGCCCCTGCTGATAACCTCTATGTGGGAATTCTTTCACTTTCTCTGCTTCATTCTCTGGTTCTTCTGACTCCTGAGCTGGTTTAAGAGGAGAACCGGAGGAGTTGCTTGGTGCAGCCATTGCCTCCAGCTGCTGCTGCTCTGCTGCTGCTGCTGCTGCTGCTGCTGCTCTGCTGCTGCTGCTGCTGCTGCTGCTGCTGCTGCTGCTGCTGTAGCTGCTGTAGCTGCTGCTGCTGCTGCTGTAGCTGCTGCTGTAGCTGCTGTAGCTGCTGCTGTAGCTGCTGCTGTAGCTGCTGTAGCTGCTGCTGCTGCTGCTGCTGTAGCTGCTGCTGCTGCTGCTGCTGCTGCTGCTGTAGCTGCTGTAGCTGCTGTAGCTGCTGCTGCTGCTGCTGCTGCTGCTGCTGCTGTAGCTGCTGCTGTAGCTGCTGCTGCTGTAGCTGCTGCTGCTGTAGCTGCTGCTGCTGTAGCTGCTGTAGCTGCTGCTGCTGCTGTAGCTGCTGCTGCTGTAGCTGCTGCTGCTGCTGTAGCTGCTGCTGCTGCTGCTGTAGCTGCTGCTGCTGCTACTACTACTACTATTACTGCTGCTGCTGCTGTAGCTGCTGCTGCTGCTGCTGCTGCTACTACTACTACTACTATTACTGCTGCTGCTGCTGCTGCTGCTGCTGCTGCTGCTGCTGCTGCTACTGCTACTACTACTATTACTGCTGCTGCTGCTGCTGCTGCTCTCAGCCCGGGAGAGTCATCCTGACCTGGACCGCATGGTTCCGGAGCGGGACCGAGGAGGAGAGAGAGTCCCGAATGCAACTGCTCCGCCTTCAGAATAAAAGCACCCGAGGGGAAAAGGATTTTTGATGGCTTAATTATGAGAAGACAAGGGAGGTGTGTAATTAAGATCTTATTTAGATGACATGCTGTACCACATGTATTACACATGTATTACACATGTATTACACATGTATTACACATGTCATTTCAAATGAGTGCTTATAATTCCAGACGTTTAGAGACGTTATTAGTTTTGTTTAAAAGGATTGTTGTCCATAAGAGTTTTTGGCAATAATTTAGTAGTAGTAGCAGCAGTAGTAGCACTAGTAGTAGCAGTAGCAGTACTAGTAGTAGTAGTAGTAGCAGTACTACTACTAGTAGTCGTAGTAGTAGTAGCAATAGCAATAGCAGTACTACTACTAGTAGTCGTAGTAGTAGTAGCAATAGCAGTACTACTAGTAGGAGTAGTAGTAGTAGTAGTAGCAGTACTACTAGTAGTAGTCGTAGTAGTAGTAGCAGTAGCAGTAATACTAGTAGGAGTAGTAGTAGTAGTAGTAGCAGTACTACTAGTAGTAGTCGTAGTAGTAGTAGCAGTAGCAGTACTAGTAGTAGTAGTAGTAAAAGCAGTACTAGCAGTAGTAGTAGCAGCAGCAGCAGTAGTAGTAGTAGCAGTAGTAGCAGTAGCAGTACTACTAGTAGTAGTCGTAGTAGTAGCAGCAGTACTAGTAGTAGTAGTAGTAAAAGCAGTACTAGCAGTTGTAGTAGCAGCAGCAGCAGTAGTAGTAGCAGCAGCAGCAGCAGCAGTAGTAGTAGCAGCAGCAGCAGCAGCAGTAGTAGTAGTACTAGTAGTAGCAGTAGTATTTGTATTTCTTTGCTCGGAATTGTGTGAAATGCCAACATCACTTGTACTCCTTATCTTCTTCTCATCAGTCCAGATAAAAGTATGTACTTCTTTAAAACGCGTGTACTTTTGTGGTTATGTGAGGTATTATCGCGCCAGGCTCGATTAGAGCTCTTGTTTTGAAGGTCCAGTCGGAAGCTCCTCCTGCTCCCTCAGCTCCGCAGCTCCGCTCCAGTACTTCACTGGCAGCCGGTGGATGAGAGCCGCCAGTCCGAGTTGGTCGGTCCAAGGCAGCGAAGCAGGAAAACGCAGCAGTCTGTCCGCAGCTCCGCGGGAGCCCCAACGTGAGGAGCCGCTTCCAGCCCGCCTGCGTCCCACCGCCGCCCCGCACGCACGCACGCCATGAGCGCGCCGCGGATGTTTGGAGACTCCGGAGCGCAGCGCGCCGCGGACGCCGGGATTTGCTGAAGTTTGGCCGCGCGGTGCGCGCAGCGGCGGACTCTGGCTGTCAGGCGCCGAGTCGGTGGGGGAGGATTCCCGACCTTCTCTTTTCACTCCGACGAGGACTTACGGAATTTAAAGAAGTTTTGTGGATGTTTAGGAAGTTTCCTGGAGAATTAAGGCGGTTTACGTGAATGTTTGGTGCCACCGGAACGACCCAGTAGTACCGACAGAAGTGGAACATTTAGGTAAGATAATAATAACAATATTATTAATATGCCAACATTAATAATAATAATGATAATAACGATGATAATAATAATAACGATAATAACGATAATAATAATAATAATAATAATAATCGTAATAATAACAACAATAATAATAATTTAATATTTTTTTATATATTTAATAACGGTGGTGGTCTGTATTGGAGACGTGGACATAATAATTGATGTTAGACAGATGTTAGGCAGGTACACAGCTCTCTGGCTCGCGTGTGTGTGTCCGGCGATCGTGCGTGTGCGTGCGTGCATGGCAGTCCTTGGGCCCTCGGGACCGCAGAGTCCCCGGCTCCTCCGGACTCTGTGCGCCCTCGGCGAGCCTGTGCCGCGCTGCGCGGAGGAGCGTGTGCGCGTGTGACCAGAGCGTGTGCGCGTCACTGAGCTCCTCGTCAGTGTATTAAAACTGGGTGGTGAAACACACCATGGATGAAAGCCTTCACTGTTTCCCGACTGGTCGTGGATCCATACCATGATCGGATCGATCAGATTGGTCCCCCCCGGTCCCCCCCGGTCCCTCCCGGTCCCCCCTGGTCCCCCCCCCCCCCCCCGTGACGGACTCTGCCGTCGCGGTGTCGCCAGGACGCGCAGCCCCGTATCTGCTCGGCAGCAGAATGCTCTGAAGTTCCTCCAGAATCTTCTCCCCCAGCAGCGCATCAGTCGTCGCGGCCTCAAACGCAGCTCTTCTGTCTCTCTCTTTGGACTCTTCCGTCCTTTTAAATCCACCAGCGGAGAAAACAAGAACGTCCCACAAGAGGGAAAAATATCTGCAACGAAGAATGAGCCTTTTTTTTCCCAATTAGCGCGTCGCGTTTCAGGAGTAATTGGTCTAATGGCGCAGACTAATTGCATCTATTGAGCCGAGAAATAACAGCGGTTTGTTTTGCATCTGCCTCCAAAACCCGAATCAGCCCCAGATCGCCTCCCTTCATGTTCCGGAACCGGCCCCAGATCGCCTCCCTTCATGTTCCGGAACCGGCCTCAGACGTCCTGAGAGCGCTCATCGACTCCCAAGTGTCAGAGTTGGAAGGAAAAGCGGATTAAAATCCGGATCAGTTCTGAGAATCCGAAGTTTGTCTGGCTGATTTGGGCCCGTTTCCTTCTAACTCTGCTTCTAAAATAAAGAAGAGTTGAGAATTAATATGTTGAAATATTTATGGGTTAAAAGGTCCAAACACCACAGATGAACCAGCTGTTAAGATCTGACAGGCTGGTTTAGCAGACTGTTCGGAGCAGGTCTGTGATTGACGTGTCGCAGCTGGAGGCCGAACCTCACCTGTTCCTCACCTTCTCCTCACCTTCTCCTCACCTGTTCCTCACCTGCTCCTCATCTGCTCCTCTCCTGCTCCTCACCTGCTCCTCACCTGCTCCTCACCTTCTCCTCACCTGCTCCTCACCTGTTCCTCACCTGCTCCTCATCTGCTCCTCTCCTGTTCCTCACCTTCTCCTCACCTTCTCCTCACCTGCTCCTCACCTGTTCCTCACCTTCTCCTCACCTGCTCCTCACCTGTTCCTCACCTTCTCCTCACCTGTTCCTCACCTGCTCCTCACCTGCTCCTCACCTTCTCCCCACCTTCTCCTCACCTTCTCCTCACCTTCTTCTCACCTGCTCCTCATCTGCTCCTCACCTGCTCCTCACCTGTTCCTCACCTGTTCCGCACCTGCTCCTCACCTGCTCCTCACCTTCTCCTCACCTTCTCCTCACCTGCTCCTCACCTGCTCCTCACCTTCTCCTCACCTGATCCTCACCTTCTCCTCATCTGCTCCTCACCTGCTCCTCACCTTCTCCTCACCTTCTCCTCACCTTCTCCTCATCTGCTCCTCACCTGCTCCTCACCTGTTCCTCACCTGTTCCTCACCTTCTCCTCATCTGCTCCTCACCTGCTCCTCACCTTCTCCTCACCTGCTCCTCACGAGGTGCTTCCAAGGTGCTGGAGCCTTTGAGAGGGTTTGGAACCCTCCTCCTCCTCCTTCACCAGGCGGTACCGGCGCAGTTGTCGTGGTCGTGGGCTCGTGCGAATGACTCATGTGACTGCCTGGCCTCGGAGGGGCTGACGGGGATTTGAACCCGCGGTTGAAGCGTCCGCCTGCCTATGAGCTGCTGCTACAATGAGACGATAGTTCTGCATGATTAATGTTCATGTTTTATTCACCACCCTGCTTGTTTCTCTTTCATGCTTAAAGAAAATATTAACATAAAAACACTTTGGAGGCTTTGAACTCATCAGCGGCTCTTTGGGCTCCGACACCGACACCCTCCTCCTCCTCCTCCTTCTCTGCTTCTTCAGGCTGTGAAGTGAAATCAAAGTGGTTTGAAGAGTTCTTTTCAGCTCTTGTGCGTCCACTCTGGGGTCAAAAGTTCCCCAGTTCCACTGCTCCGCATTTCACTTCTGTGTTTGCGTGAAAGTCGAGCTCACGGGAGGATTTGGAGTCTTCGGAGGGCTCCGATCAACCTGTGGAAGCAGCCAGATGTTCTTAAACTCACCGATTTGACGGTTGAGGAATATTAAAGCGCACTAAACATGGAAGAATTCGACGTGTTTCTGCCTAAACTCTGGGCCGAAGGTCATGGGTTCGCGACCCGTTCCTCTGTTTTTGTTTTTGTTCAGCTGGTTTTGCTTACTTGTGCAAAACGAGACGCTGAACGCATGAGACGGGAGTGAAAACCAGTCGGTAAAGGCTGTGTCGCAACTCTTGGCTGCCACAGTTTACCTGTCATCAGATCAAATCTGAGGACGCCTTGTTTTCGGGTTGCGTCCCGGCTGTCGCGCCGCCTGTCTAAACAGATCTGCACGTCCACGCAAACCAGCTCAGCAGCCTCGCGGACTCCTGTTCTCAGGTGAGAGGCGAGGATTGAAGCCTCAGGTGGGGGAGTGAAGCTCCAACCCTGCTGGGAGGCCGCGGCCGTCTGCGTGTCCCCGCCCCCCCCCGCCGCCACCATCACCGCCGTCCCTGTTGGCGTTTCCCGTGTGCAGTCACAGGTCGCCGCTGCGAGGACCCGAGACAACAGCACCTTTCTCCCAACGCCGTGTGTGTGCAGACAATGTTCCTCTGTGTGAGCACACGAAGCTCACGCCGACGACCGAGGGCCCCCGCCAGACCTGCGGGGGGGTGGACGACTCATAGCCAAGGCTCGACAGGCAGGACAGAGCTGCTAAAGTTTAAGCTAACGGCTGTGTGTGTGTGTGTGTGTGTGTGTGTGTGTGTGTGTGTGTGTGTGTGTGTGAGGGGGGTGGTTGCTTTTCTGGGCACCTCGCGCTGAGCTACATTCCAGTTTCTCCCTTCTTTAGCAAACAGAGAGACCAGACTTTCACCTCCCTCCGGCTCCTCTGAGCCGTCGGGCGCCGCCGTGGTCGTTGCCCACACGGGTCGGTGCCCTCAGAGGATTCTGGAGAGGTTCTTCTTCAGCAGGACCTTTACTGTGAAGAAGCTGGGGAAACAGAGGCCGAACGGAGAGCTGTGGTTCTCCGTCACGCCTGCGCTGTACCTGTGGAGGGGGCGGGGCCTCGCGCCTGCCCTGGAGTACAGCTGTCAATCATTACAGGCGGTGGAGGGAAGGAAGTGGTTCATTAGTGAAGGGAACGTATGTGATGGAGTGGTGAAGCCCTGCTGCCTTCATGGACCGGGTCTGACCCAAGGCGGTTGGGTCTGACCCAACCGCCTTGGGTCAGACCCAACTGCTTGGTCCCCTCTAACGTCTCCAGCTGCAGCCTTCATGGACCGGGCCAGACCCAACCGCCTTGGGTCAGACCCAACAGCTCGGTCCCCTCTAACGTCTCCTCCTTCTGCTCTTCTTCCAGCTCTGCTCTGCAGTCTTGTTGGGGACAGACGCTCCAGGCCTCCCAGGTGACTTCTGATGGACAGCATGCAAACGGAGGATGTTGTCTGAGTCGCGTCTCAGCTCGCCGTCCGGAGGAATGACGGTCCTGTGGTGCTCGCTCTGGTTCTTGGTCCTGCTGCCACCCTGCGTCTCCTCAGCCCGGCTGCCCACTGCTCAGCCCACAGGTACGAACATGTAGCAGACGTTAGCTGGATGTTTCCCGTCTGTCTGAAGGATCTGAGCTTCTGGGATGTCAAACTTTGCTGTTTTTCTTACTAAACTGATGATTTTCTGTCTTTAACTGAAGGTTTTGAGTTTCAAAAACATCTGGACTGTTTAAAGCTAAGTGAGATAGCGGCTCTCTGCTAAGACAGTTGTTCTGTGCTTAATGTTCTGCTCCGTGTGCTGGTCACACTAAACATTTACTGCTCTTATTGTCATTACAAGGAGGATTTAATTGGCCTCCTCTCGGTTCTCCGAGCTCAGCAACGTCTTTTTCCCCCTTTGTTCTGGAGGCAGAGACAAACCCGGAGATCAATCCAAAGTAAACGCTGCCTGTGTTTGCTTTAATCTCTGCATATTGCACAAAGGAAAAAACCAACACAGCAGAGTAATCTTCCTCTGAGGCGTTAGCCAAATGTTTTCTCTGCTCCCCCTTTAATTCGCTTTCATGTGCGAGTTTTTTTAAATGACACAGAAGGATCTTTCCCCTCTTCCACGTGTTGAACAACCAACCGTTTGAGACTAAACTGACGCTGTGGCCCGATCGGAGCCTGAAACGTGTTGATTTACTAAAGAAACAAATGTAAACTGCTGCAGTTTGGGAGATTTAGCTCATTGGAAACGTTCAAAAGCAACCCATGACATCATTTCCTGTTCTTGAAAAAGCATCTCGATCCAAACGTCTGTAGCATAAAGGGGTGGAGCTGAGGAGCTGACCTGCGTGACCTCTGCACCTTGAAGGTGTCTCCGCCCCGCTCCTCGCCCCCCAGCCCCCCAGCAGTGCTCCCCCAAGTCCACAGATGGACGAGCAGTAGGAATAAAACGACGGTGGTTCGCTGGCAGATGGCGCCGCTTCCTGTCTGCCTCTGCGGAGGTTTGTGGCTGGTGGTGGTGGGTGTCAGGGTCAGACGGTGGTGGACATCGAGGACAAAAGTGTCCTTGAAAGTTTGCAGGACGTCCATTAATGGAAGCGAAGGATTAAAATATCTTTCTTATCTGATTAATGTAGAACAGGAGCAGCAGTTATAACAGTGTGTTCTATACCGTAAGAATCACTGATGTGTGTGTGTGTGTGTGTGTGTGTGTGTGTGTGTGCGTGTGTGTGTGGGTGTGTGTGTGTGTGTGTGAGGTCTCTAACCCCCCACCCTCTCGCACTCTCCCCCCTGCAAGGCCTGTAAATGTCAGCAGGGTTTGTTTGGCTCGTTTGGAGGCTCGTTAAAGCCGCACCATTCCCAGATTTACGCCCAGGCTCTACAGTTCACACGTTCAAAACACACACACACACACACGCACACACACACACACACGCCGGGTAATCAGAACACACCTGAAACTGTTCCAGGGTCTGTTGTGGTCCCTCCGTGGCGTTGCCCAGGTACGCTTACAGGTTATTTCTGTCTTGTGGTGATGATGAGGTCATTTATTCACCCCAGTGTGTAGCAGCGATCTTGCTAGTGACGGCGATGCTAAATGCTCGCTATTAGCCTTTTGCTAACAGATCGTATTAGCCAACAAGTTTGAAACCTGTGAACTGTCTCAGTGGTGCATGATAGACAAATTTAAACTTGATAAAAGAAGTTTTGTGTGATGAAAAACTTTGTTTCCGAGACTTTTAAAGATCAATCGGCCTCTGGTCATGTGATCCAGGATCAGCAGATCAGGTGATTTGAACGGCAGAGATCTGCAGATGGTATTAACGTGTCAGTAATGGCCCCCAACGCCCCCTGGATGAGTACGGATGAAAACACACCTGAGTGTGTGTGTGACACGCTTCCTGCAGTAGTTTCAGCACACTCACACACACACGCACACACACAAATATGACAGCTACACTGACACAGCTGGAGTCATAAATCTCTCTGTATCTGGTATCTCCATCGGTTTCAGATTCTTCCCCGTTGGTAGAAGCTTCACACACACACACACACACACACACACACACCTGGACGTGTCCTCAGCTCCACCTCTGGAGCAGGTTCAGGGCCGCCGGCATACATTTGGCTTCTAATTCCAACGCTCCCCTTGAGGAAGTTGCGAGTCGAGATCCTCGCCAGATAAGGCCGACTGGGTCGGAACAAAGAGGCTCATTGTGCTCAGCAGGGGGCCGTTTCCAGGAGGGGGCGGAGTCAACTCCGACACTGTTATTGTGTCACGTCTGACACCTGCATCTGCAGTGGTGGTGACCTTTGGTGTAACCAGATTATCGTTATGATTGTATCCGAATGGAGCCCAAACACACACACACACACACACACACACACACAATCGGCAGATTTTGAGGCATTTTGGTTGCCAGTTTCTTGGCCTGACTAAAAATAAGTTTGTGCATCCGACTGTGCTGACAGAAACTCATCACCTCGAATGTCCCTGCAGTGTTTAACAAGCTCCCGGACTCGTGGATCCATTAGCTGAACCGGACCTCACGGACCTCATTTCATGCATCAACACACTCTTATTCTGGGGAAACTTCGAGCTGCAGCTGGGCTGGAAAACTGCGATTAATATTATCAAATTCCAGCTAATTGCTTATTATTTTTCATCGCCCTCCTCCTTTAACTCCTCCTGCAACGCCCCCCCTGGTCGCCCCCCCCCCCCCCCCCAGTCGCCCCCCCCTTCCCTTCAACCGGTAAGAAGAAGTGGAGCTGCCCGTCTGGCTCTGCTGCAGCACATTTACATTTCTGTGAATGGAAACAGGGAGCCAGCAGACACTTTTCAGGGTGTGTGTGTGTGTGTGTGTGTGTGTGTGTGTGTGTGTGTGTGTGTGTCTTCCTCTCCTTCATGCCCCCACCTCCTCTCTCCTTTCCTGGGCTCACATCTGCTCCATGCCTCCCTTCTCCCTCCTATTTTGCCTATTTCTTGGACTCTGCTGCCGATCTTCCGCGTTAGAACTTCCAAACCTTCTCCCGTATCTGCTGATGAGCTGCATTTTTTCCCCGTGCAGCAACTCCCTCCGCTCCGCTGGCAGGACTGGAAACCATGACGTGGGTCTGTCAGAGTTTATCGTGACATATTCTCCTTAAACGGTGACGTCGTGGCTTTTATCAGCTTCGCAGGGAACAGCAGCTTTATGGGCCAAATGAACTGAAACGGGAGGAATTCTGGCTTTTTCCCGGGGAAAAAGATCCGATTTATGAGGGAAAAAGTCAAATCAGAGTAAATTGGGATCCTCCCTCCCGCGAGCTCCCGTCTGCAGCCCGTTTGGGCTCTGAGTAAAGGCCGATCCTGGAGGAAGACGGGATTAGAGGCCTTCCTCGTCTCCTTCAACAGACCCCGGGAACGCCGTCGGCGCCGCCTTTTTTGTCACCTTCTTTCCTGACTGGCGAGCGCGTTACGGTTTTAGCTCCAGGACGCCGCTGCGGGGGCCAGAAAAGAGCTTCACCAGCAGAGCTGTGATCAGGTTAAAGCCCCACCGGCGCCGCTGTCACATCCAGGTCAGCTTTGACCCCCCAACTGGAGCCGGTACCTGTCGGGGGCGTGGCCTCACACACGCCATCACGAGCACCGTTCCACCTCAGCAGCGTGTCGTTTCTGGGGGCGGCTCATCCCAGCTGGGGAGCATCAAGAGGTGTCAGCGGGGGGATGAGGGTGCGGGTCAGGTCAGGGGTCACGGGCGGCGGAGGCCAAAGGTTAACATTTCAATTGAGCCGAGTCGGCGCGTTCTGGGACTGTTTCCATCAGCTGTTTTGCAAACTGGGTTTCAATTCTTAAAATGAGTTTTTTTCTGGATCCGTGGATCTTTTCTGAGTTTCCTCCCATCTTTTGTCTGGAATTAGAGTCCGCTCTCTCCAGAGCGTCTCTTCTCTCCTGCTCTTCCCAGATTTTACGCCCGTGTCCAGGTTCTGGTCCTGAGTCAGCGGGTTCCGGTCGTGCTGGCCGAGCAACGGTCCGGCTGCTCGTCGCGCCGCACAGATCCCGTCACCTCCCTCGGCGCGCAGCGCTCCGAGGACTTCCGCCTCCGGAGGGTCGGGCGTCCCGCTTGTCTGTTGAATTGAAACTAGGCCAGTTCGTTTCAGGAATGACAATTAAAGCCCGGCCCTGTCCCGGGGCAGGTGGGGGCCACCGCGTGGGTATGAAAGGAGCAAAGACGACGGGCGCTGCCAAGATGCTCAGGATGTACAGTTAGCTTCCGATGCTCATTAGCGAGCAGGAGCGGGGGAGGCTAGCTGGCAGCGGCGGGGCGGGATGCTTGAGGCGGCCTCCGCCCCTAACTCGATTTTAGAGGCTCTTTTGAAACAGCTCGGGGGAGAAAAGAGGCAACAAGCTGAGGGGGAGCCTCCCTCTTTTCACCCTCTTCTCTTCACTCCTCCTTGATCTCCGCGCAGCCATCCCTCCGTTCCCTCCACCTCCCCCTGGCAGGCTCCTCGGCATCGGTGTGAGGTTGTCAGGCCGGCCCAGATTAACCACATTGTCCAGAGGTATTTACATCCGGCCAAACCATATTAAACAGAGATTAGGGGGTTTCATTGCACAGGGTGGAAAAAAAGAGGGATAAAAATGAGGGGGGATTAAAAAAGAAGTGGGAGAATTTCCAGGATGAGCAGGATTTACAGCATAGCTGTGAAATGGAGGAGGAGAAATGTGTTTTTTAGGTGGAGGAGGGGGTGGAGGGGGTGGTCAGGGACCCCACAGATCCTGTTTGAAGGTCATGTGATGCCGTCACGACAGAGGGGGTGTCGGGCGAGCCAAACGGTTGGCACACAGTCCAGTTAGGGGGGGCAGGAGTGGTGGAAAGCTGGACACAATCGGACAGGACGGCCCCAGCCTCCCCCGAGGAGACAGGTCCAGGTTTGGGTCCAGGCTCAGGTTCAGGTCCAGGCTCAGGTTCAGGGCCAGGTTTGGGTCCAGGCTCAGGTTCAGGGCCAGGTTCAGGGTCAGGTTCGGGTCCAGGCTCTGGTTCAGGGCCAGGTTTGAGTCCAGGTTCAGGGCCAGGTTCGGGTCCAGGTTCAGGTCCAGGTTTTGGTTTTCCTTGTGTAACTTTGATGATCCTGTGTTGCATAAATTGAGCCTCTGTTATAATGACATCATTATTCGTCTGTGTTTATATAGAAGCTCTGTCTTTACTACGTAAACACACACGGATGATTCACCCACGTGCACTGTGCGTGCACGCTCTAACGACAGAAATGTGGAACAAATTTACGCTGCCTTTTCAGACTAAAAGCAGGGTTGAGCGGGAGAAGCAAACAGCTAATTACCTGCAATGAAAGCGGCCGTTTACGGCTGAATTGTTTGCTGCTGGTTGGGGCTCTCCGTGGCGAGGAGGCGGGGCCAAGCGGGGCCAAGCGGGGCCCATCCCCGGGCCCATCTGGAATCCATCACTTTCAGAAGTGGCTGAAATGCAGAAGCGTTTGAGGAAAAGCGAGTTCAGGTGTTCGTGGGGGGTTCTTCCTCAGGGCAGCTGTTAGCCGTAGCGGCAGGTATTAGCTTCCTCTGCTATCTGCACCAACGGGCGTTTTTAAACAAACATCGGAATCTTTAAACCGTCCACGTGCGCCGCGAAAAAGTACGAAAACTGGATATGCGACCATAACCATCATGCAAACGTAGCCATGGCAACGGTCCCTAAATCTGGCTGAAACTACTTCCTGTTCCCCGAGGATCCCTCACGCGGTCCCTGTGTGTTAGACCTGAAGGCCTGGAAATAAAGAGGCCTTTTTATCCCCGGGGCCAGAGCCCGTCTGCTGGCCCCTGGAGAAGTTTGTAGAGGATAAATAAACCTCTTCAGACTCACAGAAGAGACGGAGTCTGTTAGCGGCGCGCTAACGGACGCCGTATCTCAAAGGGAGACTTTATATTATTCTGAAGGGCTATTTGTTATGATATCGAGCCGAGAGGGTAGCGAGGGCCAGGAGGGCAGGGGCCTCTTGATTTATGGAGTGACCAATGGGCCTGCACTACAGCGCACACACACACACACACACACACACACACACACACACACACACAGTAATGATACACACACATCACAGCCCACATTTACACACAGTCAAACACTACATATCACACATTGCTTCCAGCTGGCTGGAGGTTATGGCAACAGTAACACACACACACACACACACACACACACACACTGCTCTGGATGAGGAAACAATGCTGGAATGATGCTGAGTTGAGGCACCACAATGGCGAGAACGCCATTTTTGGTCCATGTTGTCAGAGTCCCGTCAGCTCTGATTCGTGGTGGGACCGTCTTCTGCTTGACGTTCTGCAGAACCCGGACGACCCAAAGTCCTTCGAGTGGGGCTTTTAATGGCTGCCAGCAGCGTGAGTGTGAATGTTCAGTGATTCATACTGGCTCTGCTGGGATGAAGATGGGCCCGGGCCCTCCGCTTTGGCCCCACACCCCTCTGAATGTTCTAGTCCTCAACAGCTGGACACACAGCAGCTGGGACCATCCTCAAGAATTTAAAGTGCTCTCTCACTAATTAGGAATTTCCCTCTGTGGATATTCCTCCACGCCGCTCCTACGCCAGCGGATTTCAAAGCGCCGCTGCCGTCGAACCTCCGCCGGACCTTCACATCATCCGCGGCTACTCGATGGGTCCTGGAAGGCCGAGCTGCCTGAGAGAAAACCCGCTTTGACTCAAATTCTGCATTTCAAAGCGGGCGAGCTGAGGCAGCTCTTTCCCATTGGCTGAGGACGAACCCCCGTGTTCGGCGGGTTGCAGTTGTTCCGCCTGAACGGAACCAACATCTGAAATCCCTCTGGATGAATCAGATGTTTTGCTTTTGCGTCCAGTTTTGCTTGAACAGAAACTTCAACGGCTGTGCTGTCAGCCCACAGTGAGGAGGATCATTCTTTACTGGGTGAACTGGTGGGTTTTGGGGAACCCCCCCCCCCCCCCCCCCCCACCCTAAAGAGGCACACGTGTGCAGCACAAAGGGCCGGTTCTAGTCCGCTCCGGTGCTCCAGTGTTCGGCCTTCAGTGAGCTCCGGGTCTCTGGAGATGATTATGCTCCCCCATAAAGCCCGATCCTCCTGCTTTACGACATGAAGACACCTTCAGACCTACTTTTCTGCTCTTTCACGCAGCTCGTAAGTAATGCTTGAAGGCTGCGAGCCATTCACGGCGGGGCCGGGATTTATGCGCCGTCGCCACGGCGTTTTTCTTCCCCTCAATGAGCCTTTTGCTTTTAAAAAAGAAAAATCCCAAAATAAAGGGCAGTAAATAGTGCTGTCGGAGCGAGAGGCCGCGCTGGGAACGCGCGTTATTGACGGAACATCTCCGGCAGATTTATGGGCAGCAATAAAACAGAAAACAATTCACAACTTCAGCGCGTTGAAGGAGCCGTGGGAGAAAAAGCCGCCGCGGGTTCGGCGAGGGTTTGTGTCCGCGGCCCGGTGCCGCTACCCGGACCTTCCTGCACCGTCCCGCCTGCCCTCGCTCCTCGCCCCTGGCCCCGCTTGAAAGGGCCCATTTATAATTTACAGCGTTTATTATGTATTCCCTGTGAATTCTGGTCCGGACCTCTCCGGGCTCCAACCTTCCTCTCAGGTCCCGTTTTCTAATCACGGGTCAGGGCTGTTTCCAGGGCGCCGCCCTCACGTCTGCCCCGCCACAAGGCTGCGGCCCTCTCGACGCCGTCGTAAACCACGCGCGTCTTTCTGCTGTCTCCGCTGTCCTTGTCCTTCCTGAGCGACGCCTGGACCCGATGAGACGCGCCAGGGCGGGTTTGTTTGTCCAGACGTGTCCTGGGTAAACATGTTGATTTTTCCCCGACTCGCCGGGCTGGTGGAGGAGATGAGGTGATGTTTGACATTTGAGGGTTTGCGTCCCTGTCTTCAGGACAGAGGGACGCTCGCTGGGACACGTGACGATGTCTGAAACATTCGCGACCTTGATCTTTGCTAACGGTGAAACCTTGGGTGTGTTTTTCAGACTCTGTGTCCAGTGAGACGGCCTTCCTGGAGGACTATGTCCTGGGCGTGGGGGACACCCTGGAAATGACCTGTGACATGGAGGACCACGCCGAGCCCATCGTCTGGTTCAAAGACGGCGCCGTGTTGGCCTCCAGCAACCGCACGCGGGTGGGCCAGAGGATCCTGCGCATCATCAACGTGTCGTACGAGGACTCGGGCGTCTACTCGTGTCGGCTGGCTCGCAGCAACGTGCTGCTGAGTAACTACACCATCAGGGTGACAGGTGAGCCTGGCGTTGGACAGCGCGTCCTCCGGGGACCTTTCAGCAGATTTAACCACTCAGGTTGTCCTCGTCCTGCTTCTCTGGGGGACAGAAACTGAAAATCTGCCTCTAGAATATGGAAACATGTCAATCACAACTTGACCCGTATCAGAAGATGATGAAGACCAGAGGACACACTCCTGAGCCAGGGGACTGGGGGGTGGGGGTGGGGGTGTGTGAAAGTCTCCCAGCGCTTCCCCGTAAATCTCTCGCTCACCAGCCGAGTCCGTTATTGACAACTAATTAGAAACCAATTAGCTGGAAACATTTGATCATTGGAAACAGCTGGGGTGGCAAAAAACCCTCCTAATTCAGCCACACACACACACACGCGCGTTCCTCCTCCTGGACCTGCAGATCCTCCTATCACCTCCAGACTGGAGGGGTCTGCAGTCCCATCAGCTGGAACCAGCATCCATCCGAGTGCACGGTGCCGTCACCACGTGCACGAGCAGCTCACTTAGCACGTTTAGCTTCCCTGCTACATTTCGCAGCGGGGACGGCAGATTCTGCTCCCGCCGCAGTGCTGAAATATTCGGCGGAGGTGTCAGATATTGAGAAGCAGCATCAGATTCAACATCTGGACGTCATCCAGCCGGCGGAGAGGTCGGTTCACATCCCCCCCCCCCCCCCGTACACATGTCTGAGGCCGTGATGTGAGTGGATAAAAGGGGTTGTTTGCAATATGGAAGGTATAAAAGTTTTGTTTAAAGGATTTAGAAATGCTGGACAAACATCTGGAGGGTGTTCAGAGATTTGGCTGTGGGGGAAAAATGTGAAATATGCTGGACGTACCTGGTTCAAGCCAATGTCGGCTTGCTAAGGTAATTGTTCAGGGGCCGATGAAACTGTCTCATTTTTGGCGCCGGGCTCTTCTTTCTGGCTCTCTGATGACCTTTTCTATTTTACCAAACTCAAAAGGTCTGTTCTTATGAAGTCCAGCAGACGTAACAGTGCTAGCAACAATATAAAACCATCTCCACCAGTATTTGCATTCAAATGACACTATTATCGCCGCGCGTCGATGTTAGCAGAGGTTAGCTGTTAGCCTTTAGCTCAGGAGCGGCGTTTCTGCGTCGTGAGATGTTTAATTTTTACAGCGGCGGCGCTGAAACACGAGTCGGAGCAGCTTCTCTAGACGGTGGCGCTTCACAGAGCCTCAAACTTGGAGGTTTCGGGAGCAGTTTTAGTTCAGCAGGGTTGCCGAGGAAACAGCTGGCGCTCATTAGCCCGACCCACGGCGCCGAACCTGAAAACGCACAAGGTCACATCCAAAATAATTAGATCGTCTGTGCGAAAATGTGTGAGACAGCGAAAACAAAAACAGTGGTATCTGCCGGCGGGGAACAGTTTGACACGCTAAGCTTCAGCAGCGGCCTGCGCGCTGTAACACGAGTGGGTGTTTCCAGCCCGGAGCGTGGCGCACGGGTTCTAATGGACCCGCTCATTTTTAACACGTGTGGAAATGTTTGTTCTGTCTGAGCGAGAACTGTGGACTCATTCATGGCTCCTCGGCCACAGTGTGTGTGTGTGTGTGTGTGTGTGTGTGTGAGTGTGAGTGTGTGAGTGTGTGTGTGTGTGTAATCGCTTGTTTGTGGACACACACCATTTGAACCGCACGGTTCATAAATCCCTGCTTTGTGTCCCTCTCTCCTGCGTTTCCCAGATTAAACTTTTATCTGATGGTCAACACAGTTCGTGTCCCCTGAAGAACAAGGATGTTTGATTAAAGTGGAACTTTAGCGGATGAATGGACGCAGTTAAAGTGGCCGAACAAGACGTCTTTCACCAGATTAAATCCGCTTTGTTTGTCTTTGTCTTTTTTAAGATTCTCTGTCATCGGGTGACGACGAAGATTACGACGAAGATCTGGAAGATGCAGGTAATTGAAACCACGGTTCTCTTCGTGCCGCCCTAATCAAAGCAATATTTTGCCACATCGCTCAACCAATTTATGCAGATTTTTCGGACTCGTGGGCAAAGATTGCAGCTGTGTCGTCACCTAGCAACGGAGCTGGACATGTTAATGTGTTCTGGTGTCAAAAGCTCAACCTGAGCTCCATTAAAAGCGGCGTGAACCGCGGCGTTGAGGTTAACGTGCAGCACCTGCCGCCCCGTCCAGGGGGGGACGTGGGGGCGGGCGGAGCCGCACGTGGGTTGGAGCCCAGTTAGCAATGATGCGGCTCGCTCTTTGAGCCTCGTTCATCAGTTTGTGCTGATCTAATAATCCTGGATGTGATGTAATGAAGCCACAGGAGGACCTTTGAGACACTTCTAAGTCGCGAGGCATCTGAAACGGAGGGGTTCGAATGAAGTTTTAATGAGCCGGTTGTTTCGGATGACAACAGGCAAAAGCTCTGAAGGCTCTGAGGAACGACGTTAATGAGGCGTAAAGATCTAAAATGGCTTCCTAATTCATCCCCATCCTCTTATTGTGCAGCTGAAATGAAAAAGAAGGCCTGTTTTCCTTCGCTCGGCCTCGCCTGTTTTTATCTTGCTGCTATCACTTTCAACCTGAAATCCATTCATTCCGCTCCCTTTGTGAACGTTGGGAGATTAAAAACGTTATCCAGCTCCGTATTCATGCAGTGTTGCCCGTTAATGTTTCGCTGTCGTTATCCTGAGAGATTAACAGGGGAAAAGCAGAGGAATTAGCTGCTGGCTAACAATGCAGAAGCCTTTCTGCTGCTGCTGGATCAGATTAACACCTGCAATCAAAAACCCAAAGTTTTTGAGGCCACTAAAAGCTCCTGGAGTGCTTTCAAAACGGGCCAAAGTGGCAGCTTATTGGTGAATGCCGGTAAATAGCCTCAGACGGCCAACCTTAATCTCTGGATGCAAGTCTACCTCATGACATCTGAGGCTCTGCTTTCCTGGCAGAAAAGAGAGGGATTAGCCCAGAAATGCTAAACCCCTTTCCCTGCTTAATGTCCACTAAGCCACCGCTAATTAGCCGACGGCGGCAGGAAGAAGTCATGTGACCGGCCCCGCAGGTCGGGCCGTGAATACGACAGCAGGAGGGAAGGTGGTGATCAGAAAGTGCTGATATTTGAGAGGTTCTCGCCCAAACGCCGCAGCTGACTGTTCTCAGCGGAGAGAGGAAGAGGAGACAGACGGCTGCTCCGGCCATGAGCTCATTCCTCACCAGCCTCCAGAACTCGCTCAGCTGTCTCCCAAAGCCTTCTGGGAAAGGCAGAGAAGACGAATGTCTGCCCAGAGGCCTCGGTCGTTACCGAGGAGACGCCTCCGCGCGTTCTTACTGGGCAGCTTCACACGTCGCTTTTGAGACCTCTGCAGCTTCCTGCCGGCTCCAAATATGGACCTGAGGAAACGGAGAACGAGGCACAATCAACCAAAATAAGTGTGTTTGCGTGTGTGTGTGTCGGGGAGGAGGAATGTTCACCAGTCTTTGCTCCTGAGCCTCCTTGTTTACCCTGGCAGGAGAGGAGAGGGCCGCCGCTCCGGCTCTGTTTGCCTTGAGTCCCTGCAGGCGCTTCGGGGCAGCCGGCCTTCAAAGAGCCCCAGTGTGATCTGGGATCTGCTCGCAGGCGTCAGAGAGGGGAAATTATACAATTACACAATTACTACCCCCCCTCCCTCTGGCCGGGACGGGTGTCTGAGCGCCTCGGCCCCGCCACCGCCGCCGATCGTCCCGCTACCGCTAATCGCTTTTACGGAGGACTTTCTGCTGATTCAGCCGCGCTGGGCTGGGACTCGGAGGGAAGCCGAGCGCGGGGCTGCGTCTGCGAGTCCAAACACAAAGAGAATGTGATCCCAGTCAGCAGGCAGACGCAGCGTAGCCGCTGCCAAGGTTGTCGGCTCCTCTAAACGTGTTGATTTAGTAACAGAAAACTATTTTAATCTGCGTCTGGATCAGAATAGTTGCTGCATGAGAAAAGCTCGAAAATCTGGTCTGCGCTGTAAATCAGCAGAAAAACCCCCCCTGGAGCCAAACCAGAAAGTTGCCAAGTTGAGTGAAATTATCTCAGATGTTGAGACAACAAGCAAACAAGCGGCGAAACTGAAAACATCCCAGCTGGGGCAGAAAGTGCACATTCCAGATGCAGATGCTGTCTTAAGTCGCAGCAGGTGCTGCAAAGTGTGCAGGACCTTTTGTATCAGCTGCTAAACTGAAGCGGGTGAGGCTGCGGACGCCCCCCCCTATGGCAAAGGAACCCACTATCCAGTGTAAACCAAACAAACAGCAGGTGTATTTTTAGGATCCTTGAGAGATTCCCCTCCTCACGTAACAGCTGAACAGGTGGAGCTGAGAGTCGCAGTTACGCTAAACCTGTTTCCACGAGCACCGCTGCACATGCACGCAGGGCCTGTCCCTGCTGGGCCCCGTCCCTGCTGGGCCCCGTCCCTGCTGGGCCCCGTCCCTGCTGGGCCCCGTCCCTGCTGGGCCGCAGAGTCCCGCTCCCCCTCTGCTGAGGAAATACCATCCAGGCAATTAGACACGGGACGGATTCCTATAGAGCAAAAACAAGCCGAGTACGAATCTGCCCGTCTCATTAGCATCTAGCTTTTATCCATCGAAACAAATAAAATCCGTTTTTACGCGTCTTTATTTAGTCGTCTGATTCAGTGTGATTGAACGTTTGACCCACCTTTGACCCCGTGTAACCGGGAAGCAGCGGCCTCGGCCTCTGCTTGCTAGCATCCATCCCATTTTTGGTAGAGAAGTCTGCACGAGTGGAGCTGCAGACAGAAGCCCGAAACCCCGGAGTCTGCTGAACCCTCGTCTATTTTGGGTTTTTAAAAATCAGCAGCAGGAAAAAGCTCTTTTTTTTCCAGCCCCGATGAGTTCAGGAGCAGCAGCGGGAGCGAGGACCACACATCAGGAACGACGAGGTTCGAAACTTCAACAGTGTGTGCGGCTGATGGCGATGCCAAGAAAACAATGTGTTCCGACTCCTCGGAGGGGTTGTCCCAAGCTGTGCTGAGTGTCGCTCCAAATACGCCGAGACGGGGGAGGCACACGGGGGGAGAAGCAATGAAATCTAACAGACGTTTCCCTTTTAAGGTGGAGGAGGTTTGTGTGTGGCTGCAGGAGCGCGGGAGGGAGAACCTCCGTCGTCCCTCTGGTCTCCAGCAGCCAGTTATTCTTTGAATGTCACACATGTTCAACCGCTCTTACACCTGCTCGCATTTTTTGTAGGAAAAACATTCTTAGGCGCGGGAAGAATAGCACAAACAGATTATTTTGTTGTTAGCGCTCATCCTATTGGAGCTCCCACACCAGCGTAGTCATTGAGATGCTAATTAGCTTGCTGTCTCCTCCAGCATGTAGAGAGTAAAAGAGACATCTGATGACCGGTCAGCCACCTCCCCGGCTTTTGTCCGAGGCATCGCACAAACAGCCCCACAAAGAGAGCGAATGAGCCACTCCACGCCCGAGTAGCAGCAACAATGCGTGGCTCTGACTCTCTACGCTCTCTTTGTCCGCCGTCTTCTCAATACAACTCAATAAATCGCCCTGACAGGTTTCCAAACTCTCCGGATCGGAGGATTCACGTGAGCTCCTGCATTGTTCTCAGGTGAAGAAGACGGCGATGAGCATTGTTCGGGCCTGGTGATGCTTCATTTCGGGCTCTTTCAGCCTCTGTCAAACTGTGTTTTACACTGTTGGACTTGGCTGTATCTGTGCGGACGGCGAGTTGCGCAATGATGGACTCAGGTTGTCAGAGTTTGGGGGGGTTCGAGTGGATTTACAGCTTCACATCTGTGCTGGCAACTCAAACAAGGTGGGAGACTCGAAAGCTTGTGCAGAGAAGCTAGCTTTCCCTGCTGCGCCCTCTTTTAGCAACCAGATAAAAGAATAAACAGCTTTTTGTTGTTCCCCCAAAAAATGCTTTGATCTCAGGATGAACCAGGAGACCCGTTGGAATAAATCTGGACACGGCGAGACAATAAAGGCGGTGCCGTGTTCAGACCCGAACGGGACTTTTGGACCGCATAAGCACCATCCTGTTCTGTGTCTCACCCACAGGAGCGCCGTACTGGACCCGGCCCGATCGGATGGACAAGAAACTCTTGGCCATCCCGGCTGCCAACACCGTCAAGTTCCGCTGTGCTGCGTCGGGCAACCCAACGCCAACCATCCACTGGCTGAAGAACGGCAAAGAGTTCAAGGGGGAGCAGCGGATGGGCGGCATCAAGGTAAGAGGATTCTCCGGCTGAAGGTTAGAGGTGGGCGGCCGTGATTTACAGGTTCAGAACCACCATAAAATCTCCCTGGAGGCGGACACACCCCCCCATCTTGAGCCACCATCAAAGTGCCTTTTAGCCAGGCATGTTAATCCCCGACTAGTTGAGTGAGCTGCTACGTGTCAGTCAGTAGATCATCGTGGGTGTTGCGATACCCCCTGCTGAGACCTGCTATAACTGGACGGGCGCGGAGAAGAGTGTTGAAAGCCGCTCATGCTGGAAGGATCTTCCCACGGTAAATAAAGGTCAGCGCACCGGACGCCTCCGCCACCGCAATCTGAACCTACTGAAATAAACCCGGTGGGGTCGAGCCGCGGCGCTGAAGAGCGGTGCACGGATACGTGCGTGCTCGCGCCAACAGCTGCGGTGCTCAGTTTTGTCATCAGATTCGCTCTCCTGCGAACAGCGGCGCTTAAAGCGACAGCGCTTCGCCTTCTTCCAGTTCCGACGAGAACTGGACCAATTTGGCGAAGGTTGGTGGTTCCTGTTACAGGCCCCGCCCCCTTTCCTCAGCATTGGGGATTCAAGCTTGAGATTTTAGAGGTATAACACGATAACAAGCGTCCGTAGATGCAGGACGAAGTGAGCCAAACTGATATTAGCTGTTTCCTTTGGCTCCATTCGTTCGCCAGGTCGGCGAGATCCCCCCCCCCCCCCCACCCGTGCAGGTTTGGAATTTAAAGAGTTAAACGTAAAGAGATCCGGCAACTATTAACAGCTTATAGAGATCTCCAACATCTGCTCCCAGCAGACCATCAGCAACTGCCTCCCTCCCTCCCTCCCTCTCTCCTCGCCACACACACCTGTCACCAGCCCTCAGGGTTCGCCCGGGCCGCTCGCTGGCGGCGGGGAGGTCTTCCCGACGACGCCGGGGTGCATTTTTCTAAAGCAACAAATCTGGAGGAAGCACGGAGATGTTTGTTCCATCTGTTCGTCAGATTCCGTCCCTAAATGTCGACCACAAGCGGCGACGTGGGAGCGGAGACGCGGAACCTGGGCCGAGCCAGAACAAACACGCTCTGATGGGATATTAAATGTTTCATTAGAGGCAGATATGAATAGCCGGGGAGCCATAATTAGCCTTTTACACAGCTTGTGCTGTGTGTCAGTGAGAGTCGTGACACTGTAAGCTGTCAACGCGTCACCAGGAAAGATTCCTGTAGGTTTTCCGCTCCGTATAGCTCAGCGGGACGCACTTGGCACCGGGGGCTGACGTGGGCGTCAATCTCGCCACGGCCACCCAGGTTTGGGCCCTCCTGCTTCCAATCCTTCTGCGTTCTGCTAAAAATACAAAGTTATGTTAATAGACTAGTTATTACATGTAATAAAGCGACTCTGTTTGGCCATTTGCAGGCTTGTGCAGCAGGTTTAGCCTTAAGCTAGCTCGTGATGATTGAGACGTTCTATTCTGGGCGTCCGTCCACTCACGCTCGCGCCCCTCCCCCGACCCACCCCACCATTTCCCAAAGGTTTTCTTTTTAAAATCCAATTATCTGGTCACAATGTGGCCGCTGTTGGCCGCGAGGGGGACGAGGTCACCCTGCATGGAGCAAGGGTCCGGGGTGACGGACAGGTCCGCATCCAGAGGGGTCAAAGGTACCGGCTGACCGTCTCAGGCAGGACAGAAACGTCTGCTGTGTTTGCACTTCCCAGCAGTTCCATTCCTCTAATGTTGATGCGGAGGTCACGTTTGTTCTTGTCCCTTCAGAGGGCAGAGCTAAGCATGCTAACTGTTAGCATCTGCCCTGGAGACCATTCTAGGAGTCACCCAGAAGCTTTGGGTTTGCTAAATTGATGAATGCTAAAGCTGTGGTGAGTGACGTCTTTTGTGAGGACGGACGTGGTTTTGACCACGTCAGCACACTCGTCACCTCCCGCCTCCTCAGCCAGGGATGAGTTCATCTGCAGGGTCAGGACCAGATGGAGGGCTCGCTCTGACTCCTGACAGCCTGACAATGGAGGCCTAAAGACCGCCTTCCTTCCACGGGGTCCACGGGGTGACGGCGTTCTCCCCCTCTTTGACAGCCATGCTTAATTCTGGCTGAATGAGTCGTGTCCATCTTTTCACGTTGGTGCGAGCGATGGGAGGTCTTCGTCACCAACAGCTGTCATTCACGTCTCCTCCGTGCCCCTAACCCTGGCCTGAGGTCTCGCCGCTGGCCGACCACGAGGGTCTGGCACCTGTGAGGATCATGACTGGATCGGATATTTGTGATCGACTGAAAAGCAACGAGCAAATTAAAGATTAAAATATCAAGGCCTCCCAGACAACAGTGGTGCTCCTCTGTTCAGCGGGGGCAGGTCCCAGAGGTCAAGGGTCAGCTCTCTATTGAGCCATCACCTCCAGAAGTGGGCGTGGCGCCCGCCTATTGAGCCCCCCCCCCCGTCGGGGGCCCCCGACAGCCGAGGTGGCTGCGTGTTATTGTGCTGCGTTGGCACAAATGAGACAGAAGTTGACAATTTAATTATTGTGCCCGATTCCGTTCAGGTCACCCTGCGCTCATCCGAGCCCTCAATCCGTGTTTTGACAGGTTGCCAGGGCCGGGCTCCTAAACGGGCTCCGCACGGTTACTTTTTAAGACTTTAAGCACTTTAATTCCTTGTTTTTCCACTCCAGATTTGAACACAGGCTGGATTGTGAGTCTCCTTTGGCCACGTAGGAATTTTTACACTTTGCGAGGTTATTGTTGGACGGCTTCACGTCGAGGACCTGCTGTAGTCCCGGACAGGCCAAAGAACTGATCTGGAAGCAGTTTATCCCTCCTGCCTCTGATTTTAGAGTCTTCTCCTCTGATGCATGTCGGGCCAAAAACCACGAGCTTTAATAACAGGCCCTGAGGACTGTTTCTATATGCTGCCGCGCTCTCGACGGGTCAAATTAGACGGTAGCGCTCGTCTGGGCCGCTGGGCCACTCTGACACGGTCATAAATTCCAGTAAATGGCCCCGCTGGTTCTGACAGGGCTATTTTGTGAGGTGAAGATGGAGGCCTTGGACTATAAAGGGAGACCGGCTTCATGTGTTTGCGACGCTGCAAAAAATGCCCGGACCTTTATGGGCTGTTTAGGATGAAATCGGGACTCCTGATGATGATTAATGAAGGAGGATGAAGCAGCAGTGCAGGTTTCCCCTTCCAGGAATTCAAAAATAAGCACAGAATTCTTTAGAAAGTGGGCAGGACGGTCTGCTCGGACGGGACGCCACGCTCACTTTTTGCAGCGGCCCATTCCCAGGGCTTGTTCACTTTTGTGGGTCCGCAGCCAAAACCCTAAAACCTTTAAAGCCTCGTATGACTCTGGCATAAGCTCCTTAATAAATTAATTCTGTTTGGAATCTGGCATGATTGGAATGGACGGGATTATCACGTTTGGGGACTAAGTCTGCAGGTTCAACAGGAGTTAGCCAGTGTAACATGGTAATAAAACGCAAGCGGCGTGGACGGGCGAGATAATTAAATGCGCTAAAGGAAAGACGGAGCCGGTTTAGAGCTGAAATGCCACTCAAAGGTAATTATGACCGCACATTATTAACTGTGAGTGATTAAGCAGCTGGAGCTGGTGGCAGCAGTTGAGGCCCGGATTAAATCATTTAAAGTGAAACTGGGCTAAGACCGTTCTTACAGAGCGTAATTATGTGACAGCCGTTAATCGCCGCGTTATGAGAAAACACAATGAGAAAATGGTCCCAACCCACATCCTGGGAACTTGGAGTCACGCTGCTGTCGAGCCAGAGCAGTTTGGGTCACCTCTGGCGGCCATTTTGGGGGAATTAAACACCACAAACGCAAACTCCAGGAATCTGACGGGCGTCCTCACGTGACCACGGAGGTCCGGACGCGTCGGTTCTGTCTCGACCCATCGATGCTGTGTTTGACTGGCGAAATTCGGGTGATTGACGCGGGATCGTTGTTCTCGCTCTAATGTGGCAACCAAGACTTTTTATTGGTTTAAACACTTTGGCGAGCAGGCGGGTTAGAACCCTGCCGCTCCGAACGGGCCTGAAGGCCTCGTGATTGGACAGAAAACCCGGCGAGTTTGAGCATCACGTGTGTCACACGAAGGGGAAACGCGCCTGGTTTATTGCCTCGAAGGTCCATTTGGTGGTGTTGGTGGTGGCCGAGCGTCCACGCCAGCTCATATTCCTCCGCTCCTGAGAGCAGCCGCTGACTCCGGCTTGACTCCGGCTCCGAGGGTGTAGACGGGGTGGAGCTGAGGAATCTGCCAGTGTGGAGCGGGCTGCCCGCTCCACGTTACCACGCAACTGCCGAAGCACACAGGCATAATATTTACACTGCTGCATTATTTTCCGTGTGCGCGTCCAAGCCAGCGAGAGGGAATGTGGGGAGGAGGAGGAGGAGCCGCGGGAGGATCCGGGGGTTCAAAGTTTCTCAAAGCTAATGTTAGAAACGCATTTTTCCATCTTCTCGCCAAAAGATTCCCTCGTTCTTTTGAGGTCTGGGTGTCACTTCAAGAAGGTTATCGACATGGCGTCCGTGCCACCTCAGATGGTTCTAAATTAGTTCAAAGGTTTGTTTTTTTATCTCCGTCTCCAAGGACGGTTCCTCTTTATCGCCGCCCGTGGAGGCATCGCAGGTTCTGACCTCGCCGCTGCCTCCAGGCTTCTGCTGCTGTCGGTCTGTTGCTCCAACTGCTTCCAATTATTAGTTTAGCCCTCGACTCTGTGGTTGATCTTAACCAGTGGGGGGGTGCGGGTCCTGACTGAGCTCTGTCTAATGAAAAACCCTCATGAGATTGTCCGTGTTGGCATTTTCTCATCGATCTTAAAACCTCGTCTTCATCCAAAACCAGGCTCGTCCGTTGGCGTCTGTCGTGCAGAAAACAGGTGGACGACCGTCTTAACTCTTGTGTGCACCTCTGTAAACGTGCTCTGCAGCCAGCATGCTCCTCTCTGATGTTCTCCACCAAGGATATCAAAGGCTGAGGGAGGCTGCACGGGCTTGTTTTAAATGTTTCTGGGGTTTTTTCCTGAAACAGGCAGCAGCCTAAAAACCTCTGGAACGCGTTCGCCGCCTGAACCTTTCTGTCCTCTCTCCAGTTGCGGCACCAGCAGTGGAGCCTGGTGATGGAGAGCGCCGTCCCGTCCGACCGGGGGAACTACACCTGCGTGGTGCAGAACAAGTACGGCTCCATCTCCCACACCTACCAGCTGGACGTCCTGGGTACGTGAGGTCACATGACCAGTAGGACACCGTTTTGTGGCTTCAGCTCAGGTCTGCAACCTTCCCCCCCGCAGAGCGTTCCCCCCACAGGCCCATCCTCCAGGCGGGGCTGCCGGCCAATCAGACGGTTGAGGTGGGCAGTAATGTGGAGTTCCATTGTAAGGTTTACAGCGACGCGCAGCCGCACATCCAGTGGCTGAAACACATGGAGGTGAACGGCAGCCGCTACGGGCCCGACGGCGCCCCCTACGTCCACATCCTGAAGGTGCGTCAACAGCCCAGATTGGCGGTTTGATTGTTCAATTAACCCAGATGGTTTGATCCAGATGTGTTGCTGCGTCTTACAGCTGTTAAAACATTCATTTCTCAATCACAAGCGCTCCACGACAGCAGGGACGGCGCCATTCTCCGGACCAGAAGCCTCCTGAGGGTTCTGAACCAGGAGGGTGGCGTCCTGACACACTTTAGGTCTTTTATTGGGAGTAAACAGACGGGCGCCAACAAAAAAAAAAACAGCAAGAGGGGCTTTGCTTTTTTGTCTGCCTGTGAGAGAACGAGGGAATAAAACAAACATCTGGTTTGGACTAAGTTAACTGCCGCGGTGGTGGCGACGCAGGGATACAGAGAGAGAGAGAGAGAGAGACAGACGGGGTCTGTTAACCGCCGCTGCCGTCAGATGTGCAACGTCGCGTGGTTTTAGGAGGAGGAGGAGGAGGAGGAGAGGCACCGAGCCACGGAAAAAATGAGTGGAGGAGCTCAAGGAAGGGCAAAGTCAGCAGGGAGGGAGAGAAAGTGTGACGGCGTGGTGGGCAAAGATGAAGGGCGAGAGACTCTGAGAGGGAGTGAGAGAAAAAAGAGATGACAAACACTCACAAACAGCATATTTAACGTGACTGAAATAGCTTCATTTCATGTGGCACCAGGAGAATTTACCCACTTCTCGTTTAATAAGAGAAAATCTCCAGAGCCGAGGAGATGCGTAAGCTGGTGTAGCTAGCTTAGCTTGTGTTGAAGTGTCAAACCTTTCATCTCCCCGATAAAATGCTGGACTGCTCCTTTAAAAGGAGCTGCTCCAAAGATTTCACGCTCCGTTAACCAAGAGAAACAGCTGTTAGATTTTATTTTCTCCGCGTGCAAGCAGATATGATTCAAATGCAACATTGGTCGCCGCGTCGAGGCTACGCCCGTTTAACGTCTCGCTCTGTTTGTGTAACCTTCTGCCTCAAGATGAGCTTTGGATTCAGCTGTTAGCAGAACGTTAGCGATATCTGAAACTTCCAGCGTATTTTGGCGCCGTCTATAAGAAGGGGACGGACGGCGAGAAGCTCGGGGGGGGGGGGGGACACTCAGAGAAACAGAGGGATGAAGGAGGGGGGCTGTCAGCCGAGACCGCGGCTCCATGCTCTATTTTCGACTACCACATAATTGAAACAGTATTTACCGCAGTTCATTCAGACTCTCCACATCTGATGTGTGGTCGACTGTACAGCAGGAGTTAAATACAGCTGTGGGGGGGGCTCAAGATGTTTTTTTTAGTTTTTAAAGAAATGCTTGAATTGCGCTTTTGATGCCTGGAAAAAGAGTTGAGTGTGAGCGACGTGCGGCGGCGTGGGGGAGGCGTCTGGAGCCGAGCTGTGGATGTTCATTAAGCAGCCATAAAACATGATATGTTTTCTCCTTTATGAGCTTTGCCTGTTTAATTATTCATCAGCCACACACACACACACACACACGGCATCCGTGTGTGATTATACACACACATCGGAGAGTTCTTCAGCAGCGGAGATACTTCGGTTACACGAGTTAGCATGAGAGGGTTTGTTTTGAGGGTCACATGTTCATGTCTTCTGTCAGGTATACACGTTAAACACCTTTCTGTGCTTCTCGATTTTCCCTCTGCAGACTTTTGTCAGTAAACAATCTGAGTCCTACACTAAGTTGAAACTGTCCAACGTGACAGAGAAAGACGCCGGCAAGTACTGGTGTCGCGCCTCAAACTTTGTAGGCAAGTCGGAAAAGGTGTTCTGGCTTAAGATACACAACGAAGGTAAATCCCGAGAGCCATCCGCCATCGCTAAACTCCTCTGCTGCTGCTCCTCCTCTCTGCTCTGGGTGTGATTGGCTCAACAATGGGGCGCACACACACTTCCTGTCCTCACGTACTGTTAGCTGCTGGCTACATATCCGTCCAACCTTGATTTAGATCAATAGCAAACAGTATTACAACGTTAATTACTGCAGTGCCAATGAAGGATTCGCCCTCACTGTCCCACCTTTACACACATACACACCCCTCTAACCAAATCACTCCCAAACACACACACACACACACAGTCAGACACATATTGATTTTCCTGGGAGTGCCTTCTCCGGCTGCATAAATATGCTTTTATATGAAAGCATGCGGCAGGACTTTGATTCATAACAGGGTCTGGGTGTCACTGTTCATTACCAGAGCCTGGGGAACAAGCCCACCACCACCTCCTCACAAATACACTCCCCTCCCACACACACACACACACGCACGCTAGGCCACATCAGAAAGTGCATGGGAAATGCATTTCCCAAGCAACCATCAGAAGAGCCATTAGTCAAAGGCAAAAACCTGCAAATGTTGGATCCTTTGAGTAAAAACAATGCTGATGTTGTTTTTTGATCTAATCTGGGAATCTTGGAAAGTTTTTTAATGCTTGCTATTATTATACTGAGCCAATCAGAATTTGTCTGGCTTTAATTACATAAATCCTTTAACTTTTGGACAGAAACACACACGCACACGCACACACACACACACACAGAATGGAGTCCTTAAAGAAATGAGTTTTCAGGAGAATTGAAGCAGCTACCAGGAAAAGAAAGCTTCGCCCCATTAATCCACAGCAGGTTGGTTTTTTTTTTAAAAAAAAAAGAAAGTGCAACCGTGATGGACCCCTGAGGCACCCCTAGAGGAAAAGTCTTTTCCCGCTCGGGAAAGGTCAGGGTGGGTAGTGAGGTGCTGTCCTTTCTGCTGGGTGAAGGCATCTGCTCTGCTTTGGTGTCAGGCCAACATACTCCTGGTCTCATTTAACCTCTCTGCTGTATTTAGTGACAAACTAATGGAAACCGTCGAGTCCTCGGAATATTCCAGAGTTCCCTGTCTGTCTTTAATGAGCTTTAGGATTTGATGAGACCCTCCCAGCTGGAGCTCTACCTTGCAGGTGCTGCTTTGGGTGTTCTCAGGTGCTGGTGCTGCTGCCGTCAGCAGAAACCAGCACTTCCTGTCCTCTCCCCTGGGGTGTGCGGTGTTTCTTTTCACAGGCTGTGGGCTCACCATATCTCCTCTTCTTCATATCCCTCTCTCATCCTCCACAGACAGCTGATATTAACACCACAGATAAGGAGCTTGAGGTTCTCCTCTTGCCCAATGTGTCTTTTGAGGATGCGGGCGAGTACACTTGCCTGGCGGGGAACTCTATCGGCTATGCTTTCCACTCTGCCTGGCTGACGGTGCTTCCAGGTATACGTTTCTGCGGGGCGATGGGCTCTTGATTTCTCCTGAAATTATTACATCAATCTGTTTTTGTTTTAAGTTTGGACCTAATTACCAAGCTTTTTGATTGCTATAGTGTTGCACACTCCTCCCCTTAAACCAGGTTACCCTAAAGCCAGTCCACCGAACAGGTGTGGTGTTGGCAGCGATGTCTGTAGGAAACCGCTTCTGATGCTAAATCCACCAAGGCTAATATGTATTAAAGGCTAATTTTTGTGGTGCGAGGAGACCCATCATTTTGTTTTGGTCTTCTACCGTCATTTTAGTGTTTAATCTCTCTAAATCAGAACGATCGTCAGTTTAAACGTCTCAGGGCTACGAGGTTAAAGACATTTCTGTGTTTGGGGTTCAGCGCCATGATTGCGTCACCATGGCGATTACCTTCTGCGTGCAAAACACAGAAAACGGCTTCCTGTAAACTGTTTGGGTGGAATGTGCAACTATTAACGTAATTTACTGCTTTAAATGTTATTTTTTTAATAGTTTAAAGGTGTTAAAAAGGTGATAATTACGTGACTTTCCTGTGCCGGGACAGAAGTGAGCCCGGAGAAGGACGACTTCTATGCCGACATCCTGATTTATGTGACGGGCTGCGTGCTCTTCATCCTCGCCGTTGTCATCATCGTACTCTGCCGCATGAGGATGACCACGCAGAAGACGTTGCCCACGCCGCCCGTGCAAAAGCTGTCCAAGTTTCCCCTCAAGAGACAGGTAACAGAAAGTAGATACAAGATTTGCACAGACTTTCCCCTCTTCCTCTCTTTGCCTTCGGCTCGGTGGGTCTGAGATGAAAATCATTTCAACGGATTCACCAGCAACGCTTTTATTGACGTTCAAATTGAGATTCTGTTCACATAACTGGCTGCATACGGAGACCTGGAACCAGCGCTGCCTGCTGGAGTTCCTGGAATTCCTGGGAAACCTTTTCATTTCTACAGTCTATCGGTTGAATATCAGCCACAGACAGACTGGATCCCTGAGCTCCAGCAGCCACATTTAATAATTTGCCACAAAAATCAGCTTAAACTAGATTCAGGAACGAATCATCCAAAGCTGGAAGGAGCAGAACTGTCTGGACCAGATTGTGGCACGTCTCCCAAACTTTACGCTGTTTTGATGACGCTGTGCGGACGTTGGGGGGGGGGGGGGGGGGGCCGTCGGTGACATGTGTTCACATTTATCTTGGAGCAGGTTCAGCACAGAGATATTTATGCCCCCCTGTGACTGTCAGTGTTAGTCTCAGATTTCACTCTCACACTCGCCCCCATCAACTGTCGGGGAGAAACATGAAGAAGAGCAGCTGCGGCGACGATGACCAAAGCAGCACCGAAACCTCTGCTCATCCAGGAAGTCACAGTCCAGGTTTTAGCCTCCAGGTTCTGGTGAAAATGGGAAGACGGTGGTGAAACGTGCACTCCTCAGTGATCCCCTTTACGTCCTGGTTTGGGCTGAAGCAGAATATTCTGGAGGTTTGCTGAAAGCAGCCAGGTACAGGAAGCTCCTTCTGTGAGAGATGCTCTAATTGTTGCTGTAAATCTGGGCTCGTCTTCATCCTTCATATGAATGTTCTTATAAGGCAGCGCTCTCAGAGCTCTTATTGCATTTCTCTGTAATCTTTGCTTAGTTTTTGTAAAGCTAATCTTCTGGTTCGCTCCTTCTTTTTCATAACTCTGACTCAATCCCCCATAAACCCCTGGCATGTTCTATCAGATATTACTTTTCAGGCCTCAGAAACTGTGGTCGGAGCGTTTTTGTGTTTTTGGGGGGGTTTTAACGCTTCACGGTGTCTCTGCCTGTTAGCTGCGGTGGAGGAGCTGAGGGTTGTAAGTGGGCATGTTTGTTCCTGCAGACAAACAGATTCATCAAACGCAGGGTCACGGCCATCAGCCGCCCTCCCCCAGCAGACAGATAAATGGTGGGAGGACACTCGGGCCTGTAGGACAGTGTGCTGATGGATTGAGTATCCAGCCCACCTTGGCGAGCGCCGGCCTCCTCAGCGTCCATCATTTGTCTTCGTTAGCGCCTGGTTCCTCCCGCAGACGGGCTGGGGGGTCTTCTCTGTGAAAACTCCCCAGAAGTTGTTCCTCAGATGTCCCCCCCCCCCCCCCCCCCCCACCGCCGGGGCTTTGGTTCTTCCTGTCTTCCTCCTGTCCACCTGCTCACTCGAGCTTCATGGCGCCCTTTTTCCGAAACGACAACAGTTTTCTTTTTGCACCCAAGCAGGTGTCCTTGGATTCCAACTCTTCCATGAACTCCAACACGCCGCTGGTGAGAATCGCCCGCCTGTCGTCGAGTGACGGGCCAATGCTCGCCAACGTCTCTGAGCTGGAACTGCCACCTGACCCCAAATGGGAGTTTCCTCGTACACGGTGAGAAAAGCTGATGAGCAATACTGAGAAGCTGCCGAGACGGTTTGGTCCAACTGCTGGTTTCACTCTTGCTTCAGGCTGACTCTGGGTAAACCTCTGGGTGAGGGCTGCTTCGGCCAGGTGGTCATGGCCGACGCCGTCGGGATTGACAAGGAGAAGCCCAACAAGCCGCTGACCGTCGCTGTGAAGATGCTCAAAGGTTCGTGGTGTTTCTGATGGAGATGTTTTACTGGTCGTCTTGGCTCCGCCTGTAAACCTTTTCGTTTCCTCTCAGACGACGCCACAGACAAAGACCTGTCGGACTTGGTGTCAGAAATGGAGATGATGAAGATGATTGGAAAGCACAAAAACATCATCAACCTGCTGGGAGCGTGCACGCAGGACGGTGAGGCCCCAGCACCCACATCCGAATGGGCTCCTGTCCCTGTGGAAGACTCTCTGACAGTCAGCATGTGTCTCCTGCAGGTCCTCTGTATGTCCTGGTGGAATACGCCTCCAAGGGTAACCTGAGGGAGTACCTGCGAGCCCGCCGGCCGCCCGGCATGGATTACTCCTTCGACACGTGCAAGATCCCAGACGAGCAGCTCACGTTCAAAGACCTGGTGTCGTGTGCCTACCAGGTGGCCCGGGGGATGGAGTACCTGGCCTCGCAGAAGGTCAGTCAGAGCTGGTCTCTAGACGCTCCAGCTCGTCCTTCGCCTCCTCGGCGGTCCTGACGTGTCCCCGTTTCCTCCCACAGTGTATCCACAGAGACCTGGCGGCCAGAAATGTTCTGGTGACGGACGACAACGTTATGAAGATCGCCGACTTCGGCCTGGCCAGAGACGTGCACAACATAGACTACTACAAGAAGACCACCAACGTGAGTTTCTCCACCGTCTGACCTGAGGTCAGAGCTGCGGGATCCGTCCTCGGACGTTTTAAAAGATGTTTGTGAGAACGGTGTCGGCATCCGAGGCTAACGGACTCTCATGGCACCGATCAGAACAGTCTGTGTTGTGTGTCCCCATCTCGGTTGGGCTGATCCCTGTGGTTCTGTTGTTGCAGGGTCGTCTGCCCGTGAAATGGATGGCCCCGGAGGCTCTGTTTGACCGGGTCTACACACACCAGAGCGACGTGTGAGTTTGCACAAACGGGATGCTGCGTTCCGACTGTCCGCTCATGGAATCCCATGTGTTGAAAAGTGGTGACTGAGCGCGTTAGCGTCAAAATGTTGAGCTTTTGAGTGTGGAGCCTTGGGCGAATCGTCCCCGCCCGCTCCCGCTCCGCTAAATCCCGAGCTTTTCTCACATTCCTTCCCCGCGTTTCTTCTTTTATCTTCGACATCGCTGCGGTTTTACGCACGCAAATCCAACTTACGGCCGAGCTCGAGGAGACGAGGAGCCCGACGGCGCTCCCCTCGGGGGGCGTCTCTACACCAAACGCAGCCTTCCTGACCCCTAATTGCTCCTGCTCAGCAGAAGAAAGGCCAGTTTACGTGAGGGGGTCACAAAGTCAATCTGTTATTGCGGGAGCTGAATGCCCCCCTCGCCCAGACAGAGTGTCCCCAGCGCCGCCGTCCAAGCCAAACACGGGCTCCTTTCAACACTGGCTTGCCGTATGATTACATCGGACTGGGAACCGGCCCGCGAGGAGAATCGGCCCGCTCTGTTATTTCAGCAGGTCTGGATTACACAGTCGATCCCGCCGCCAAACACCGCCTCCCTCCATTTATACAGTAGTTGCTCTGCAGCCAGTTTACCCTCACACACCCCCCAGACGCCAACTTATGACCCAGGAGGGCTTTTAGTGAAATATGTTTTTAATTTGTCAAACACTCAGAGTCAATCAGCGAGCAACACACACGCGGGACAGTTTGGGGGTCTCGGTGAGGGAACCCGATCTATCGGGCACCATCCAACACAGTCAGACAGATCAAACAGGTGCGTTTACGCTCTGCAGCTTCAGAGGTGTCAGGATGCAAACGCTGAGAGATCGTTTCACAGGAAAACCATTTATACCTTTTTTGAATCCAAACATTATCTTTGGTGATGCAGATGATGGACGGACAGGTTTGCATTGATGCCAAGTCCATCCGATAACCGACCAGATTATGAGCCTCTGCTGGCATCTGGACTGGCCTCTAGGTGGCGCTTCCACCAGTGATTCCAAACAGCGTCTCCTTTGATCCTGGATCATCTGAGCTGACCCAGAAACAGTGAATTCCTTCGCATCGTGAAGCTCCGGGAGAGTCTCTTCTCCTTTTGAATATAGATGTTTATCTGTTCTGGGGTCCTGGAGCTTCTGGTCTGGAGCGTGGCTAATCAGATTAAGAGCGCCACAGTGGGAGGAGGATGTGATTGTGACTGACTGGTAGAACCAGTCCAACAATAGACCTCTGGTTTAATAGACCTCTGTTATCTGATGGTCAGGAACACGGCGCCGGTCTCTGGCGAAGGTCTGAAAATGCAGTAAAACTTTCAGGGTTTTTTCTCCCACTGATAATCGGGTCAAGATGAGATCCGATTCTGATCAATGGTCGACCGACAACAGATAAATATGGAAAAGTTCTGCTACAGCTCAGCAGACAGTATCAACCTAAAGAAACAAGGTTCTGGGTCTTGGAAGGTGCTGAAATTTATGAGGGTTCATGAGAGAAAATCTAATAGAACCAAGTGAAAACATTCGTTCTGGCCTGGAAGTTATTAAAACGATGACTCTCCTGCGTGGCTCCCGTTCGACCCCCCAGGGTGCAGAAGTCAAATGACTTCTCTCTTCATCACCTCCGCTGTCGTCTTTTACGACTATTGACCGACTCTCCCGGAGTCCCATCGATCTGTAAACGTACGCAGCCATCCACGTTCCCCCGGAGCAGCTCTGTTTGTGTATCTGCCATCTTCTCCACACCCGGTGGACCTCACATCTGCTTCCATCTGTGTGTCCAGGTGGTCCTACGGGGTCCTGATGTGGGAGATCTTCACGCTGGGAGGGTCTCCGTACCCAGGGATCCCGGTGGAGGAGCTCTTCAAGCTGCTGAAGGAGGGACACCGAATGGACAAACCCACCAACTGCACACATGAACTGTACGTGTCTCTGTCACGAAGCCTTGTTTAGACGTTATACTGTAGACCCTCTGAGGGGGCAGGCAAAGATCTCCCAGCACCCCCTGCTGTGAACTCCAGGTTGATCACGAGCCTCCGATCAGTCTCTCGTTATTCCTGAGGCTTCCTTTTCTGTAAAGTGCTGAATTCTGTCAGAAGCTACACAGCGATGAGCGGCTTCCTAGCCTGAAGGCCAGGCCGCCGCCGCCTCGCACGTGTGGCTGCTCGCCGTTAGTGCTCCAGGTTGACCGCGTGCTGCTGTGGCGTTTGCAGGTACATGATCATGAGGGAGTGCTGGCACGCCGTGCCGTCGCAGAGGCCCACCTTCCGACAGCTGGTGGAGGATCACGACCGGGTGCTGTCCATGACTTCCACAGATGTGAGTCTCCCCGCACAGCTGCCGCTCACACACAATTACCCACAATTCAACAGTTGCTTCAGGCGAAACGCATGACTCGGGTTGGGGCCTCGACCCCCTGATCTAACCTCCCGCCCCCCCTCTGACAGGAGTACCTGGACCTGGCCGTGCCCTTTGAGCAGTACTCCCCCACCTGTCAGGACTCCAACAGCACCTGCTCCTCAGGAGACGACTCGGTCTTCGCCCACGACTCGCTGCCCGACGAGCCCTGTCTTCCCAAGCAGCCCCCCAGTAACGGGGTGATTCGGACATAACGGCGGCGCCGCCCCAGACGCCGACCTGGAAACCTCTGCATGCTTCCACGCCTTCTGGGTTCGTCTTAAACTCTCGCTAAAGCGTTTCCCCCCCCCCCCTCTCAGACTCCTGAAGGATTTACCGGGTTTTTTCTGTTCTAAAATGAAATTATATTTTTCTACTTGGGCCAGTTTTCTTTTTTAACGGACAAACCTGCATGGTGAAACCATTCCGTGCCTCCGCCGTGGAAACCTCCCGAGACTGATGGATGCACGAGGGTGGGGGGGGGTCCGTGACTGGATGGTGATCAGACGGGCGAGGACTTCGCAGTTTAACCCGGAGGTCACGGGGTCGCAATAAAAGTCAAGGAGACGCGGATGAAGGCTGGGATGGACTCGTTCTTCCGATGACTCTTTTTTCATGAATTTCTACATCAACTTCCCGTTTTTCATACGTTTTGTGATATTTGGGGGGGGGGGGGCAGCCTCAGAGGTGAAGTTTCAGGGCCATGATTGAATCGCACAGGTCCTGGAGGGTTTTTAAGGATTTCAGAGAAAAACTTTACTGTAAATATATAAACGCAGATAAAGAACAGCAAAGTTCTGTTTGGAGGTTCCGAAGACACTGTCGTCAGCGTGTAAAGCATTTAATCATTTAAGTGATACAGGAAAGTTTATCTGATTATTAACATGTATATTTGTAAAGATATTTATAGATTTAACAGGTGGTTCTTAGGGCCTAGTTTAGTACTGTACGCAAAGATTTTAGTTTGTTTTTTTAACTTATTTTACGACAGAACTGCGACGTTTTCCTCATAGCCGGCAGACTCATTTTTTTCAGTTTTACAGAAGAATGTGGGACCGAAGGACTCGTCCCGGTCAGGGTGGACGTTTGCACCGACGGTCTCTCGCCGGGCGAGAAGGGGCGGAGCTAGGAGACACAATACCTCCGTTTCCTCCGGGAACTGAAGTACTCACGGGAATGTGGACATAAACCGCAGCGAGCTGCGAACCGTAAAACGCCTTCAGAGAGCTTCGACAGCCCGTTAGCGGAAAAATGCCCCATTAATCATCGTGAAAGGTCACCAGCCGCCGCAGAACCTGGACTACATTTCCCAGAATCGACTGCAGAAACTTACTCGGCATTTTTCACTGATGCGTTTGGGAACTTTGAATTGAGTTAGAATCCTTTCACATTCTCATACGTCAGTTTAAGATGTTTGAAAAGGTCCTGCAGAAAACTTCAAATCCCACAATCCCCTGCGTCTAAGTCGTATGTTCTTCCTGAAAGCCAGCAAAGAGGCTTTTGAAGGCCCCAACCAGCCGAAATAAAGTTAAAAAAAAAACCTTAAATTTAAACATTTAGGGTCAAGACATACTAACGTACGGCTGTTTCACGTTCTCGCTGCTCTATAGTGTTAATGAAATGAAGGAAGATTAAAGAAAAGGTATCTATAATGTGTACATATAACTATATTTGTTAAAGAAGACTCTGAAGTCTGTGGTGGATCCTTCCTCCAGCTTAGTGCTAGCAAAAGTGCCAAATTGGTCTTAAAAGTCTGTTTCAGCAAGTTCACAAGCAATTGCTGCACTGTGGAATGTTAGCGTGCACGAGAGGGGAAATGTTTACAGAATCTGCTCGTAGCAACGGGACGTTCGGGCGGCATCGAAGGGTCGAGAGACTGAATTTGCTCGCTGCTAAACGGTGGAAACAGTCGCAACACTTTGCTGTGCAACGGCCTTGAGCTGAAAGTCACCAACAAGGCTGAACTTCCTGCATCTCCCCTATATTTAAAGTACTTAAGTGTGTAAATTTGTGCTGAATTGTGCTACACTGGGAGATTTGTGTGTGTTTGTGCGCACCAGAATACTTACTCTGCGCTGGTTTATGCACAGAAACGGGGTCTTTGTAAAGTCGCGGGTGTCGTTTTGCGGTTGTGGCCAAAATCTACGAAGTGCCTGGAATCATCAAAGAGAATCAGCTGATTTTGATCATGTTTGAATGTATAAAAAAAGAAAAAAGAGGGGAAAATGTAAAGAGAAAGGCCAGATTTATTTCCTTTCGTGCAAACAAAAGAGAGAAAAAGGCACTTGTGTAAAGGTTTGGATGATCTAATGAAACAGAGGCTGTCTTGTTTTATTTATTCCTCCATGCTGGGTAAAAGCTTTCCCTATGGCGAGAGTATTTTTATTCATAACTGTCTGCTTTTCAGTGTTCATTAAAGAGCCCGATGATGAAGATGATGTAATGACGGTGTAGCTCGTCAGGCTTAATTTATGCTTGATTTTATTCCGACCACCCTTCCCCTCTCCCTGCGCTCACTTTTAAAACGCCGCTGTTGTTTTTAACACGCGTCATGTTTGTGTCTGAGCCTCCTGCTCGTCTGCACAGCGAGCAGCGATCTGAAAGCAATTAAGAGACTTTAAACTCCGACCTCGCTCGCACCTCATCTCAACACACACAAAGTGCGTTTACTGACGCCGTCTTAAATCTGAGGGACACGTCTGTCCACACGCTTGTCTTAGAATAAGATTTTGGTTTTTTATGTTGACGAACGAGCAGCTAATTTTGTCCAGTTTGACCCATTTTCACTGATCCGTTTGCTAACTCATAAACAAGCAGCAATGAAAGAGGTTCATGGCTGTTTCCTGCTGTTGATGCTAATGATTAGCAGGCCATTGACAACATATCTGATCTGATGCACTTTTAAGAGCATTAAGACCATTGTTCCAGTACACTGAATGCCAATTAGCCTGACGTATTCATGGGAATTTATAAAATCGTGTGGCAGCAACAGCTCAACACACGCCTGAATATTTTTTCAGGAGAATCATACGTTTAGGTTTTTTTGTGAGAAAACCTTGGTGTTTTAGCCGCTAGCATCAGATGCTATTTCTGTCACTGCAGTTTGTTCGATTTAGGCCAACGTTTTTGAAGCAATAACGGATGATTAGCTGAGACGAGCAGCAGACAGATGTTAAAAACAACAGCTCCTTTTAGGAGTGACATATTTTCTATTTACTGGTGGATGCATAAGCAGCCTGAGCAGGGAGGGATTATTACTGTATGTACAGTCACACATCGGCCTTTAACCACACGTCTTATTTATTCTCACTTCTGCTCCAACCAGAAATGAAAGCCAGGTTCGAGCGCCTCCTCATTTTCTTCCTTTTCTAACCTTAATTTATAGTTTGATCTACGCTTCCACGTTGCTGATGTACAGGGGTAGATTTTTACGTAGCAGTGTGAGCTAATTTGTTAGAATCTGAGAGAGGGATCGATCTTCACACACAGTTTCATTCCAGGTTTTCCAAACAAAAGAGAAACAAACCCCCCACAGGAATTCTTCCTCCTCCCTCTGGATCCATGTTGCTACCATAGAAAAAGTGGAACTAACCGTTTATTTTGATTTTGTTTGTGTACCTGTCTGATCACCGTGAACCATGTGTAACATTCCACCACAGCTTCCCCTCCGGGCAGAAACTATTCACAACTTTGTGTTTCTCTCTCTGTGCCTGACAAACTTTACTGTCAAAAAAAAAAAGGTTTTCAATAAACATGTTATAATAGCGCTGGCTGTCCCGGCTCCCTCTGTGCCAGGAATATTTATCTGGGTGGAAACAAAGACACAAAAAAAGAAAAGGATGAAACAATGACCCAGACTGAGCTGGTGATTCATGCAGAACGCAAGTTGAGAAGGTTGTTTCAGCGAAACCACAAGGCTGCAGAAGACGCAGCGTTTATTCGGTCTGAGCCAAGTCTGACTAAACAAGACTAGATGAACCACAACCATGTACAAACTGCATGTATAAACAGGAGTTATAGCAGGTTTTTCAGCTTCTAACACATTTTGTTAGCATAAGATTCCCACTGAGCCATCAAACGTCCCGCTGATGTTGAACTGGTAACGCGTCGCTGAGCTAGCACGAGCTAGCATCTATGTTGTTACCATTCACATGATTTCAAACTCATCGTCTCATAGCTTAGCTTAGCTTAGCAACCCAGAGGCGTCGACGTTGGGACGCAGTGACGTACAAGTGTGAGCAAAGTGGTGCGCACGTCACGTGTGCGCTTTGGCCACTTCACAGTGATGCAGTGTAGAGACGTCTTCCAGTGGAAAAATGCTAACGGGTGTTTGAACAAACCAGGTGTGAAAGCATTAATTTGTGACGCAGTGAGGGAAAAGTCAACAGGATGCTGACGTGAACAAAGTAATCAGTTATCCAAATAAAAGCAGCGTCTCCTGAACAAATCAGCCGATCGGAGCATCTGAAGTGAAATTTAAAGCCTTTGTGTGTCCAGTCGAGCTCCACGAGGCAGAGGGAGGACTGGCTCGGGAGGGGGGGGCTCAGCCTGGGTGGGAGGGCAGAGCTGGACAGGGACGGGGGGGTCTATGTATTCAAGCTTTTGGACCTCGGCCCGTCTCAAGTGTGTCCTGAGGGGAACATCCTGGCCCTGGTTGGAACTTCCTCAGCTGACTGAAGTGGCCCATTCATGGAGGTCTTGTGAGGGGGGCTTGTTTTTGCTGCTAAATGGGTGTTTCTGTTTCAGAGGTGTTTGTGCTGGTGGACCTTTTCCATTCCTACCCCTCCCCTCTCTGACATCCCAGTCAGAGGAGGAGGTCTGGGAGGGACCGTTTCACCTCGCCGATATGCAGACGACACCCGAGTGTTTCTGCCTGTGAGAAAGATTGAAACCGATGAAATGGAAGCTAATGTGTCAGCCTAAAAGCTTCTTAAACCTTGGATTGAGGCATAAAAGCCACCAGTTGAACCTTGAGGAGCATCTTTTTTACCACACAGTGAAAATGTTTCAGTTGTCAGAGACAATAATCAGAGAAAATAATCGTCTCTGCTTCGTGTCCTGGGGCCATTTTGGGAGCTACGAATCAAAGATGGCTGCTGAGCAGAGTCAGTTTCTTATAATTAGATATTATAATTAGTGTTTGTCCAGCGTGTGCATTATTTGGTGAGTTTATTCCCGGTTCCTCGTGCCTCGGTGTGTTTGTGGGTATAAGTGAGTCCCTGAAACTGGACCTCGGTATGTTGTCAGTGTAAGTGCGCCAAATCAGCGATTAACTGCGCTTCTTGGAGACAGGCATGCAGCCGAGTGACGTTCAGGAACAGGTGTGTGTAAAACAATCTGGTTTTCAGCTCTCTGTGGAAAGCTGCGGTCCCAGCGAGCCGCAGGAAATAGACCCGATGATAGTTCGGCGACCAGCACCAGTTTGCTTGCTGCTTGTGATTGTGGAGGGAAAACTCGTGACAATCAGACGTGGGAACACCGAGGAAATCTAGTACGTGTCCCCCATGTAGGTATGATAAACACACACACGCACACACACGAGAAGGAGACGACGATCCTGGTGAGATGATGTAGAGCCAAACTCTTCACATCTGGCAAATTAAGAAGCCTCAAAGTTCTTTTCATGAGTTATTACTCCAGTGCTGTGTGTGTGTGTGTGTGTGTGAGTGTGTGTGTGCGTGTGTGTGTGTGTGTGTGTGTGTCCTCTCAGAGATTAGGAATACGGTGCTCGGCCAGGACTCCCTGTGCTGTTCCCATTTATGGAGCCCGTGTTCCGTCTCCCTGGCCGGTGCTCTGATTGCTGGATTAGAGGGCGACAGGAAGCCCTGGTCTGGTCGTCCGGGCTCATCTCTGAGCTACTCCGACATGCGAGACCTTCACGGGGAGGAAAACCCACGGAGGTCGCAGCATCTTCGGCGTTTAGCGGGATGAGTTTGCGACGATCCTCCAGGGACCACAAAGAATCTGCTCTGAAAGTGTTTGTTGATGTTCCAGCTCCAGTAACTGGACCTCCCCCTCTGCTCCAACACTGACTAAAATCACCAGCAGATACTCAAAATATTCTGTTGGAATAAACACAATAATGTAACCTTTTAGAGCGCTTCCTTTAAATTTTGCTCACGCTACAGCGGCCGCTCATCCACCGCTCTGGAGAACGTTGTAGAACTTCTCAGAAGAGTGAAAACTCAGCTGATGTTTGGACAACATTTTTAAAAATGGTAGTTGTGGTTGTTAGCGAGCGAGGATAGTTGCTATACTATCACCTGCCTGGACAACACGACTGTAGGCAGTTTGTTTTTCGTGCGATGTCCTTGTCCTCCTCTCCTGTAGGGGGCGACGTTGCCACAGCGAGCCACCCTTGTCGTAGAACCTCTGTTAAAGTGTCTCTATCGCCCCCTGATGGTGCAGCAGCGCCTGTAACCCCGGCAATCAGATGAATCTGTTAAAAATGGGCGACGGGGTTTAAACCGTCGAGACAGCGAAGTCCAGACTCCAGACGGAGGGCAGACCTGCATCGATCTATCGATAAGAAACGTTTACGCTGCAGTTTATCTGGAACCCATTGTGATTGAGCCTCAAAGCAGCGCCTCTCAAATGGAGCGGGACTCCAGGGCATCGTCGTTTCCTTCATTTGCCATGAAATGAGGAGTCATTAAGGCTGAGGAACGGTTCCACGTGCACGACCGTCTTCAAGGTGAAAAACAGACATTTTCCCCTCGTTGTCGCTACTTTTTCTCGCTGGGAACCTCAAGCCGGCTGCAGGCCGCCCCGCTGAGAGCACAAGTCTCCTTTTCGACCTAGAAAGCGGCATCAGCGACAAGCGTCGTCCTCCTCAGCCTGGCTTCGCTTCTTCTTTGGCCTCCTTCCTCTTGCTGTCAGCCACAAATGAACATGACTGATGACATGCGGCCAACGCAAATAGCACTCCGGCGTTAAAGTGGGTCTGTGAATCCGGGCTGGAACGGCGCGACCTGGAGGATGGCGGCAGCCTTAGAGAAGCTTCCAGAGGATGACAGATCAAGGCCGTCGGGCAGCTTTATAATAAAAGAGCCATTAGAGCCTTTTAAAACAACATAGTGCTCAGCTATAAACGCTGGAACCATCCAGGATGGATGAAAACAGACGCAGCTTCCTGCTGCTGGTCGTAGCCACATCAACCCTTCATGAGTTCCAGCCTATGGTTTGCAGGGAGGGGATGGTGAGTTCATCCTCTTTTCCGAGGAAAGAGAAGAATATTCCCGTCTGCTCCAAGTCTCTGCTCCTCTGAAAGCCTGCGGGGGGGTAAATGGTGATTCCCACGGCAGCAGTAATGGAGCCGAAGCTCTTTGCTGGTTTATTGACACTCAGATCTGAGCCATAATTACCAGCGAGCTCCTGACATTAATAACCACGGATCGCAGCCAGGTTCCACCTCCGTGTGTGTGTTTGGAGACATTTTCTCAGGGTGTTTCGTTTACCCGTCACTGTGGGGACAGTTTGACACGGCGGCGCCGTCCTCGTCCTCCACACTCATCGATGGACAACGGTGGAGGAAGCAGGTCAGAACGGCGAGCATGTGACCTGGTGACGAAGGTTCAACACTCGTCCGCCGTCCGTCTATACTGAGACACAGGATGACCTTAATGATAGTGAGATTACCGTAATTTCCGGACTATAAAACGCTACTTTTTTCTACACTTTAAACACTGCGGCTTATTCCACGGTGCGGCTTATTTATGGGTTTTTTCGTGGTGCACTATCACAACTATTGTGAATCAGTCATTTTTACTAACCCTCATCAACGTGGAAAATACTAGAAGAAAAGCATATGATGCGGCTTTTAAGTTAAAAGCGATCACTCTGGCGGCTGAAGAAGGAAATCGAGCTGGCGCGCGTAATCTTGGCATTACGGTAATCAATGGCGAGAAGGTGGAGACGCCCGCCTGAAGACCTGGTCCAAAGCAAAAAGACGACAAAAGCTTTTAGACGTCAACATCGCAGGTGGCCCGAGCTTGAGAAGGTTCTGGAAGACTGGGTCAACGAGCTTGAGAAGGTTCTGGAAGACTGGGTCAACACACAGAGAGCTGATACAAACGTATATTTCACGGTAGCTGCATTACAGACACCGTTAGAAAAAAAAAAAACATTTACCGGTACAATATATTTATGTTGCTAAACGGATTAAATTAAAAGAAAAGTTGAAAAATCCTGATGTGATAAAAATTGGATTTAAGTGAAAAGAGTGGCTGTTGTTTCTTACCTGTCTGTTGCTCGTCAGTGACTCGTCTCTTACAGTAATAAAAACATCGACCTGAATGTTTTCGATCTAATTTTTCATGTTACTACGTGGGATACCTGTGGCTTAAAATCCGGTGCGGCTTGTATAAGTACAAAATTGATTTTCTTTCTAAAATTAGATTATGCGGCTTTTAATCAGGTGCGCTCTGTACTCCAGAAATTACGGTAATTAACTGTACGAAGAGACCCGTAGCCTCCACAAACGTATGGGGACGTTTAAAAACATCTTTTCTGCTCCCGGTTCACAGCAGTTGGCTGCAGGGATTTGCTGCGTCCTCGCGGCTGGACGGTCCGATAACGCCGGTCCCCAGCGGTCCGACCCCAGGCTGATCCCTGGCGGGCCTGATCTATTAGGGTCACGACCTCATTTATACAACGGACTTAAGTGGGACTTCAGCAGAGAAGTGGTCCTTCCTAAAAACTCAATTTGATTTTGAAGTGATGTCATGTGAAGGAAACGTCCAGATATGATGACGTCACCCCCCCCCCCCCCACACACACACACACACACACACACACACACACACACACACACACATACAGTAGTGTGTGTGTGTGTGTGTGTGTGTGTGTGTGATGGGAGAGCAGCGGGAGGACCACCAGCTCCAGCAGCTGATGTTTCTTCTCCACGACAACGGGTTCCAGGCCAGAGAGGCCCAGCCGGGTCAGAACCAGGCTCGCTCAATAGACCCTATTGACGAGGAACTTCCTGTGGAAGACCGAGGGGAGGAAGAGGAGGATGGGAAGAGGATGTGACAGAAGAAAAAGAAAGTTCAGATGTGATGCAAATATTAAACTGAGGAACGACCGAAAGAAGGGTCTCTGCAGAACTCAAAGGTTCCTCCTGCACACTGGGAACAACTGGCACATCTGGAACCTTCGTCCCGACCTCGTCATTCCCGTGACAACAAACCGGTTCCACCTCTCATCTGAGGGGCCGTTATCGGCCCATCTGGGACGTTCACCCTCATCTGATGGGGAAAAGACTTCAGGATGTGGAAAGTTTGGGCTCCTTTTCTCTTTCTTTGTCCCTCACCTTGTTACACACACACATGCACACACACACACACACACACACGCACACCCACACACGCACACACACACACACACAGGCGTTTCATGTTTCAATTTCTCGGTGCCACAGACATCACGATGATGTCATCGGGCCAAGAATTTCCACTTCAAACCTTCAGCAGTTGATATTTTATGACTCAGGTGACTTTGGGTGTTTTCAGGTGTGACATCATCGGCTTCGACCGTCACGATTACGCGGACGCGCTGGTGTTTCACCTCCGCGTGCGGTGTGATCACCTGAGCAGAGCGGCCGTCTCACGGCGGCGTCACGTTTAACATCAAAAGCTGCGAGTTAAGGCTGAAGTTCAGAGAATTTTAATGAGCCTTTAATGGTGCTAATTGTGCAGTAAGAGTGTTCAGGCCTGTTGGGGGGGGTCAGGAGATGGGTGCTCTAGTGTGCCGCTCTATATCTGCCCCGCTGTTCCAACTGAATTGCTTTTTGAATAATTCCACGCCTGATTTCTTATGGCTGTTAGCGCCTCGCTGTTCATCTCAATAGAAGGAAACCACAACGGGGAGAAATGCACCGGCCCCAAAACCCAGTTAGCTTCAGCGCTAAACCTGCTCACAGATTGGTGGGAAAAGGATCCTCCAGGCAATAAAAACCACTCCGCCACGCAGAGCGCCAGGCTATCAGACTAACGCAAGGCGGAGAAGTGAGGGTGCTGTTGCCTAGCAACCGTCCGGGATGACATATGATTTGCAGGGAGGGGATGGTGAGTTCATCCAGTTGTTAGCCCTCCCACCCGCCTTAACGCATCCCTCGCCACTACACATAGAGGCATCTGACACTGACTCAAATATCATTTTATTTAATTACATTTATTTCCATCCAGCCAAAACAGGAAACAGCTGTTTCAACACACTATATGACCAACACCGTTTTATAAATATAGCTGGTGTGGATATAGATAAGCCCCTCCCACTGACGTCTCTCACCTGTGTGCACACAGAACCCCTCCCGCTGACGTCTCTCACCTGTGCACACTGAGCCCCTCCCACTGACGTCTCTCACCTGTGTGCACACAGAACCCCTCCCGCTGACGTCTCTCACCTGTGCACACTGAGCCCCTCCCGCTGACGTCTCTCACCTGTGCACACTGAGCCCCTCCCACTGACGTCTCTCACCTGTGTGCACACTGAGCCCCTCCCACTGACGTCTCTCACCTGTGCACACTGAGCCCCTCCCACTGACGTCTCTCACCTGTGTGCACACAGAACCCCTCCCGCTGACGTCTCTCACCTGTGCACACTGAGCCCCTCCCGCTGACGTCTCTCACCTGTGCACACTGAGCCCCTCCCGCTGACGTCTCTCACCTATGCACACAGAGCCCCTCCCACTGACGTCTCTCACCTGTGCACACAGAGCCCCCCTCCCCACCCTGACGTTCTCTCACCTGTGCACACTGAGCCCCTCCCACTGACGTCTCTCACCTGTGCACACAGAGCCCCTCCCACTGACGTCTTTCACCTGTGCACACTGAGCCCCTCCCACTGACATCTCTCACCTGTGCACACTGAGCCCCTCCCACTGACGTCTTTCACCTGTGCACACTGAGCCCCTCCCACTGACATCTCTCACCTGTGCACACTGAGCCCCTCCCACTGACGTCTTTCACCTGTGCACACTGCGCCCTCCCACTGACATCTCTCACCTGTGCACACTGAGCCCCTCCCACTGACGTCTTTCACCTGTGCACACTGAGCCCCTCCCACTGACATCTCTCACCTGTGCACACTGAGCCCCTCCCACTGACGTCTTCACCTGTGCACACTGAGCCCCTCCCACTGACGTCTCTCACCTGTGCACACTGAGCCCCTCCACATGACGTCTCTCACCTGTGCACACTGAGCCCCTCCCACTGACGTCTCTCACCTGTGCACACTGAGCCCCTCCCACTGACGTCTCTCACCTGTGCACACTGAGCCCCTCCCGTTAATTGAGTTTTGTCTCTATGAAGCATCGTCTTGTTGACGTTCACACCATCCACTTCCTGTCCGAGGTGTCCCCCTCACATCAGCAGGTCTACATAATCCCCCCCCCCCCACACACACACACACACACACACACTTCACAGCCCTGTCTTTATCAGAGCAGGTTTACAGGCACCTGAACAGCCGAAACACTTTAGCGTTCCCTTGGCGACTGACAAAATTGTATGTTTCAAACTGAAAGCTGGCCATTAGCCAGCCTGCAGATGTTTGAGGCCCTCCCTCCGGTGCAGGAACAGGAAATAACGAGCTGAGCTTTAATCGCTCTTCATCAGCCTCTGTGCTCCGCCCCCAGGTCCAGACGGGAGGTTCGGGGTCGTCTGTGAGGTGATGCAGGAGGAGAAAAGCCTGAAGGTCAACTCCACTGGCGAGATGCTTCCTTTTATGCTCACTTGATCCCTCTTTCATCTGTGGCTCCTACCTCAGGAGGTGGGGGGTGGGGGGGTGGGGGGTGAACTGGACCTCCAGGGTAACGTGAGAGTGACAGAAGATCGAAATTAATGCCAAACTTTCTTGCTTTCAGATGCATTTTCCTTCGTTTTTTCTGAATAATTTGCATCACACTCAGGTCTTCCTACACACGTCCTACAGCTGTGAGAAGGTCTCAAAGGCAGCAACAGCTGCTGCTGCTGCTGCTGCTGCTGCTGCTGTAGCTGCTGCTGCTGCTGCTGTAGCTGCTGCTGCTGCTGCTGCTGCTGTAGCTGCTGCTGTAGCTGCTGCTGCTGTAGCTGCTGCTGTAGCTGCTGCTGCTGCTGCTGCTGCTGTAGCTGCTGCTGCTGTAGCTGCTGCTGCTGCTGCTGCTGCTGCTGTAGCTGCTGCTGCTGCTGCTGCTGCTGCTGCTGTAGCTGCTGCTGTAGCTGCTGCTGTAGCTGCTGCTGTAGCTGCTGCTGCTGCTGTAGCTGCTGCTGTAGCTGCTGCTGCTGCTGTAGCTGCTGCTGTAGCTGCTGCTGTAGCTGCTGCTGCTGCTGCTGTAGCTGCTGCTGTAGCTGCTGCTGCTGTAGCTGCTGCTGCTGCTGTAGCTGCTGCTGTAGCTGCTGCTGCTGCTGCTGTAGCTGCTGCTGTAGCTGCTGCTGCTGTAGCTGCTGTTGCTGCTGCTGCTGTAGCTGCTGCTGCTGCTGCTGCTGCTGTAGCTGCTGCTGCTGCTGCTGCTGCTGTAGCTGCTGCTGCTGCTGCTGCTGCTGTAGCTGCTGCTGCTGCTGCTGCTGCTGCTGCTGCTGTAGCTGCTGTAAAGCTCCCCCAGGTCCTCTTTTAATGGGGCTGTTTCAACACCCACTCCAAACACTCAAAGATTGGTGGGGGGCCCTGAAGGGCCCCGCCCATGTTGGTGCCGCCCATGGAGCTCCTGCTGGTTCTTCTGTGAACATCAACCACATTTAAAAGTAACCAAATGTAAACATTTAGACCGAGTGGCGACTGGCTCACGCCGCCATCGCTGTCACCACCTGGGACGCTCCCAACAGCGGTTTGGGACGGCGGCCGCGTGACCTCCGCAGGGTGGAGCATGACATCATCGCAGCACGCGCCGCTCATGACACACGCGCACGAGCCGTGCACGTTACCCTGCCGGGCACCGCGTGGCGTCGGCAGCAGCCTGAACTGGTGACACCGGACGCATCAACGCGTCGTCCACCTTCACTTTTCCCATTTTTCCAGCAACTTTGTGGTAAAAACGATGAGTTCTGAAGGGTTCGGGCACCGGGGCGGCCCAGTAAAGCTGGTGCTGGAGGGAAAACAAACAAGCAGCAACTGCTGGACAACAGCTGTGTAAGCACAGATGTGTGAATCCACATCCACGATGTGGAATCTGCAGGAGACAGCAGGGGGGGGGGGCATCCAGCGAGGCCAGGACGCCATGACAACCGTGGAGGGATGAGTAGGTGAACGCGGAGGAAGCGGATATGGTGTTGGCGGAGCGCCCTGGTGCTGTAACCTTATCGGCCCACATCACGTTCACGCCGCTCTCGGGAATCTCTCAGGGGCTCGTCGGGAGGAAAACGGCGTCCATTGTGTTTGGGGTTTGCCAGCTGTCGCCCCGCCCGACGCTGCGGTCGCCGACCGCCGCGGCCCCGTTGAGGCGCGACATTGTCGATGGAGCACGAGTGCAGCAGAATGCAACACCCCAAGAATGTACCCCCCCACCCCACCAGCCCTGTGCTGTCCCTCTCATGCTCATCACTCCCGTTGGTGCCTGTTCATCCCAAACTACCAACCCTCCGTCTCCCATAAACACCAGTAATTTACCTCCACCTGTGTTTGATTGGACTGGTAATTGTGCGTTTCACTGGGTGGAACTGGGAACCCTGGACGTTCCTCTTCAGCTAATGTGCTTTTAACGTTTCAGGAGCTCCGTTCATCAGGCTGCAGCTGAGATTAATGGAAATCCGTCATTTGAACGAGCAAAACACGGCCCGAGCTCGTCCGGCCGGTTTAGTGGAGCCGCTTCTCTTCGGGTATCGCATGAAAAACCACATTATGGTGCAAATGAATCATCCGAAAGCCGCTCCGCTGTGGGCTGTTGCGTCAGTAACTTCCCCACCAGGCTGCAGAAAGAAAGTCAAACCTATAATTTAGTGATCCATGAGTCAGTGAAACGCGCTTTCATGCTCGCAGCCTTTGTGAAAGAGAAGAAGCCCGAGCAGAACCGCTGCGGATGGTTTATGGGGTCGTGCTTTCATACGTGCTGACCTCAGCCCCGAGCACGCGTTATCTTTGATGTCAGCCGTCAGCGTCATGTTACACCCGCGAAGCAGGAAGGCTCGTTCAACCCCCAAGAACATCTCAAGCTCCTCAAGGGAAGCTTCCCGGGAACCCGCCGGTTCCCCTGGTGCTATAGAACCGGGCCGACAGCTGATCTCAGGTTTAGCGAGGAGCTTCCACGTGAGCCCGCCACCATGGCAGCGGCCTCTGGAGGACGTCCAGCTGTTTGTTCTGGAGCAGAAGGTGCAGATTTAGAGGTTTGGATGGTCCTGCAGGAGGTTCTGAGAGGCCGTTTGCATCCTGGGGGGAGAAGGTTGAGCAGCACATGAGATGGGAGCGTATCCCGCCACCAATCCAGAACCCTCCCCAAAAAGTCCCAGCTAATCCAGCCCCCGCAGGCCCGTGTCAGCTGTCTGCACCCCCTTCCAGCTGTCTCCCTAATGATATACCTAATGAGACATCTGGGGGGTCTCTCTCACACTGAGACTCTGTGAGCTAATCGACTTTCCCACGTGTCCCAGTATAGCACCGGGGCTAACTCCTCACCGCTCCTCTGCCAGAATTCATCAAGGGCCGGCTGCGGTTCGTGACCCGTAGTAGACCCACGAGGAGCGAGTGTGTGTGTGTGTGTGTGTGTGTGTGTGGGGGGGGGGGGGTTATCCATGAAATCCACCAATATTTGATATTCATAAGTGGCCGCGCACCCGAAAAGACGAGTCTGGCTCAGACAATCACATTAGTGCTGCATAATGTTGCGGAGAATAAGGAGAGTCTGAGGATCTCAGAGGAGATCTCAGGCTGGTGCGAGAATATTCAAATGGCCCAGGAGAGCAGATCCAGCAGATCCAGGGGGGGTGGAAATATCCAGATTCTACTGTAAAAGGCTTTAATCATGTTGAATCAACAACAATGTAAATGTCAGAATCACAAATGTTCTCACGAGTTGTAGCTTCACAGCTCCAAACATAAAGAAACCACGTGTTCTTGGTCGCCCCCTGGCGGCCCATTACAGAACTTCGGCTCTGGAGAACCGTCGCTGTGGGAGAATCTCCTCCTCCTCCTCCTTCAGGTGGCACCTGGACACTCTGCATGTTAAGAAGAGTCATTTTCAAACTGAAATGAAGACAAGTGGACCTTCTAGTGACCTTCTAGTGACCTTCTGGTGACCTCTGGCCCACTGGGACAGCAGCTCAGACTGTCGTCCTGGTTCTCTCTGGAGACGCTCTTGCTGGTGCTGCTGGGCCGATTCCAGTCCTGCTCCCCTCGATCTCTCTGGTCCTCGTGGCTCCTCCAGATCTTCCAAAGGTGCTGAGACAGGGGGGGGACCTGCCTGCACGCTCTGGGTGTCCCCACCTAACCAAGCCTGCTGTGCTAATGGGGGGGCACCTGTAGGCTGGGGGCTGTGAGCAGTTCGGTAAGATCAACTGGGCCGACGTGGTTCTGATATTACACGATAAAGAGCGTTTACACCGCAGCCTCCTGCCAGCAGGGGGCAGCACCGAGTCGCACAAACGGTCCAATTTAGAACCCAAGATGATCTGAATGTGGTCTGGTCTGATCCACTGTGGAGGAACAGGCGTCGCTGGTGTTCAGGCATCTTTGAGGGGAACCCGTCCACACAAAGAGAACCGGTTTACGGGCTCATCGGGGGGCCTGGTGCTGGTGGAGGGGCCCGGTCCGGGAGGATCAGCGCCGACTCGGCTCGTGTTGGTTTTCACGCCTGGAGAAGATTCTGACAGGTGTGCGGGTTCCTGGGATGCAGCACAGCGGCTCAGGCGATGGTTCACCTCCTGGGCTCTACCTGTCAGCTTGACCTTTGACCCCGTCTAGCCTGATATCGTCGGCCCCCAGCCTGAGGACTGGTTCATGTCTCCTCAGGCTTAAGAGGCTCCACAAGAGAACACCTTCAGGTCCAGTGTTTGCCCCCCCCCCCCCCCCCCCCATTGATGGACCAGCAGGAGGACGTTGTGTTGAGATGTTTATTGCACATTGTAGAGAGCAGATCACAACTTTTAACCACTCAGATGTTCTCAGATCTCCACCAGGGTTCTTTGACATCAGACATTCGTCGGTGCTGTTTGAAGGAATCCTTAAATCTCAAACACACGCCTCAACAGACGAGGCTGCAGCTGAGGCCGCTCAGATGTAACACAAATGGTAATAACACGTCTTATTCACACGAGCCACCGTTCCTTCAGAGGGCAAAGCTACGCTAAGCTAATGATGACGCAACTGGCGCACAGCAGAGAAAAGGCATCATCATCATCATCATCATCATCATCATGTTGCTGCATTCAATGAGCTTGTAAGATGTTTACGTTTCCGTAGCATTAGCAGTTAGCACCAAAGTATTTCGTTCATTTTCTGCTTTTTTTTTTTTTTTTTACAGAAAATTAAGAATAAATAGAGTAAATGTAAATCTGATGTGATTTAATGAGGGAGTAACAGCGAGCTGTGCAGAAGTTAGCTTGTAGCAGATGTTCACGAGTCATGCAGATGTTAAATACAGCAAATGTGCTAATTTTATTTGTTTACACACGTAAATCCAACTGCCTCCTAAATTCATGCTATTTTGTTCACAGCAAAGGTGAAAATATCAGCAAAGCGAAGCTTTTAAGTGTCGGCGGTGAGTTTATGTGCGAGAGAACTTTACAGATCCACACAGAGACAACGTGTCAGCGGGAACATCTGGAGCCAGATGTTTTCTATCTGCTTCCACAGAACTCGTCAGGATATTTACATGAGAAGTGAAGGAGCCAAGGCAGTTAGTGGAGTCTAAAATCAGCCGTTTAAGTGGCCACTTAGGCAGAAACTCACTTTCACCATCGTCAGAGCTCAACACCAAACAGAAAAAGAACCCAAAAGATCCGAGTGATGTTTGCTGTTCCACCACAGATCATCAAATCCTTCCCTTAATGGGAGAACCGACCTCTAGAAACGGCGCCTTTCGAGCTCGTTTTCATTCATCACGAAGGAGGATCGATTCTCTCTTTCATCTCCTGCGTTACATTGAAATGTTTAAGTTGGCGGTTCTACATTAAAATTTTGGAATAAGTGGCGTCAGCTCTCAGCACATTATCTGAGGCCGCTTCCTCCGTTCTAAAAGAACCACATGGGAACAGCGCCACCCTCTGGTCGGGCGATGGTACTACGCGTTTAAATCAAGCCAAATAGAAAATTTCATTTCACATCCAAATAAACAAGAAATCAAGACATTTGCATGAGTCTTATCAAACAGGAACAGTTTGTTCTTTTGCTGTTTCATTTTGAACAATAAAAACATTGTTTTGAAAGGGGAAGATGTGAATAAATCAGCTCGGTTCCTCCTGATTTAAGGAAAAACGTTCCGTTGTTCCGTGGACGTCCGTCTCTTTGACTGGCGCATTGTTGCAGCCTTGTTTCAGTGGCTTAAGAGACATTTTATTTACCTTAATGAGTCCAGGACTACATCCAGGAGAAGAATGGACAGAAGATGATGAAAGAATGATGGAAGAAATCAAAAATGACTGATGATGGAAACAATGAGAACAGAAGACAGCAGCTTCAGTTGTGATTTATTGAACAGAAAGATTATTTTTATCACGGTGGCAAAACAAAACTCCAGTTCTGATCGCACATTTGATCGAATAATATTTAAAAAAAGGAAAAATCTGATCAAATAAATAAATAAATAACCATAATTCCCATCTTTCTAAGCTGATTTGATCATGATTATAAAGATTTCCTGATTTGTTTTTTCTTCTAAAGCCTGAAAACTTGAACGTTCTCGTTCATCTTTCGTCTTTTTCTCGTCTTTTTTTTTGTTTGTTTTCAGCTTCCAGACGCGGCTGCAGGACTCAAAACTCTTTGAACTCTCTTTGTTCTCTGCTGCTCCGCTACATCCTTCCGCCTCAACAGGAAACTACAAAAATAACATTCTTCTAGTGGTAATTGCTAGTGCAACAACAATGCCATCATTAAAAATCAAAGGTTACATCAGTCTTGAAGGTCTGTACAATCATCAAGCAGGTGAGGATTTGGAGCAAAATCGTCCCTTTGTTCTCGTCTCATAATCTGAAAAAATCAAACGGGATCTAGAGACGATTCGCTAGCTGCTGGCCTCGTCCACCAGATCCAGTTACTCATCGTTCAGGACGGTTTGGTGGGAAACGCCGACACCCTGAGAGGAAACGGCGGCGGTCAGACGTGACCAGTGCGAACTCACGCCGACGGACGGAAACAACGGACAGTAAAGACGGACCCGAATCAGCGGTGCCGCAGATTCGGGTCCACCAGGGGGCGACGCAAACGACACAAAACCTCAACAGCAACTAAAGTGGCCTTTGGGGGTTTCTGGGGAGAAGGCGAGGGCCGATGGCGAGGACCTGATCACGCCAGGTGTCACTGACCCCTGTGACCTCTGACCCGCTGAGCGGCAGATACAGGCAGATGGGGGGGGGGGGGGGTTATAAAGTCAAGTGTAACTGAGACGCTGTCACAACTCTGTGGCGGCGTGTTTACACCGAGCGCTGATTTATGCGGCGGCGAGTGCGTCACGTCCACGCCGGCTGGCTTCTAAGCTAAACACGAGCCTGCGGCAGAGCGGAGAGGTGCCCGTGTAAGGAGCCAGTGTTTACCCAGCTCCCATCACTCTGACTGGACCTGAACTGGGACTGAGACCGTTTACTCATCTGGGATCTGGTTTAAGCCGAGTGTCGCCCGTCTCCAGAGCTGGTCTATGCTTACGGATGGATCACTACAAGAGCAAATTAGCAATAAATCAATCAGATAAAAAAAAAGGTCCTGGCGTCATCATATGAGGCTGCCAGTCATGATTATTTCAGTTCTTTGCTGCATAAAAACACAGAATAGGCTGGGAAAAATAGCAAATATGAAGAAAGCTGAGCGGTTGAGGGTGGTGACCATGATTGGCCCACAGCATCAGGTGTCTCGTTATCATTTACATAAATCTGCCGCCACTGGATTCAGCTGGATTCCTCAGAGATTCGGAACGCCGGCGTGAACGAAAAGGCCACTTTCAGTTTGAGCTACACAAACTACACACAACCAAAGCGACGCTCAGGACACGCTGGGGTCGCTTTTCTACTGCGGACATATTTACATCTGCCATCGACCCTGTCGTCGACAGTTTAGCATTTTTTTGGTTCATGATCGTGTCTTAAACATTCCGTTTTCATCAACTTTGGATTAGAACTAGAATCGTAATCATAAATTGAGGAGTAATTCCAGCCTTTAAATCAGTTTTAGGATTTCGAACTCCATATTTTAGGATGAATGTTGAGCGCTGGGAATGATGAACACACCTGGCTGGTTGGAGCTGGCTCCCCTGGCTCCCCTGGCTCCCCTGGCTCCCCTGGCTACCCTGGCTCCCCTGGCTACCCTGGCTACCCTGGCTCCCCTGGCTACCCTGGCTACCCTGGCTACCCTGGCTACCCTGGCTCCCCTGGCTACCCTGGCTACCCTGGCTACCCTGGCTCCCCTGGCTACCCTGGCTACCCTGGCTCCCCTGGCTACCCTGTCTGACCACAACATGAGAGGAAGGAGGAATAAAAACAAATGATTTCTACTGTGCAAATTCCAGAAAGGACGTCTCACTTCTGAGATGAGGATGGGGATGAAATGAAAAGGCCAGACGGCTGCTTTAGCTGCAACCCAAAAGGAAACCTGGAATGAGGTTTGGACGCGCGTTGGACAAAGTGGTAAAATATGTGCGTTCCTTCTGCGTTCCCTTGACAACCATCTCTCAGAGGATCCATTTGTGCTGTGAGGAATAAGCAGCCGTTACCTGCCGAGTCTCTTCCAGTCACAGACTGGCCACAGGTCTGTTCGTGCAGACGAGGTTCCGCGGGGGAGCAGTTAGCTGCCCGCCTTGGCGGCCTTTTCCTTCTCCGCCTTCTCTTTGGCCTTCTCCTTCTCCATCAGCTTCTCCTCCTTCTGCAGCATCACCATGATGTCGGCCACCTGAGAGGTGGAGATGTCCACGTCCTCCTTGTCGATCAGCTCCACCACCTGGGGCGAGAGCAGACAAAGGTGAAATTCTAGGAGGAGTCCGGCGGTGGCCCGCAGCCCCCCCCCCCCCCCAACACCGACCTTGATGACGTCGTCGATGTCGATCTTGCCGTCCTTGTTGTCGTCGAGCGCCTCGGCGATCCGCTGCAGCTTGTCTTCGGGAATGTTCTGGATCTGCCGCATGATGGCGATGAGCTCGTCGATGCTGATCAGGTTTTCCCTGAAGGTGTAGAACAGACTGCATACAGGAAACAGCGTGTAACCAGATGGGATGGACATGAGGTGACAACGGACGGCGACAACATGCTGCAACAGGCGCCCAGATGGCACCCATCACTCACGCACAGGTTAGAAGCTGAACAAAACCGCCTCAAACTTGATTCAGCGTGAAAAATCAGTCGTTGATTAGTTTCCACACAGATCAAAGTCAACTTTAGTGATCAGAATTCAACACTTCTGACTCTTCGGTGTCTTTGAAACAGAAGAAAAGCCAGTTTTCTCTTCCCGAAACCCTCCAAACAAACAAGTTTGAGAGTATTTCATCTGATGGAAGGGAAGATGGAAGCGAGTCGATGCTCTGGTGTACAATCATCACACCTTTTTCCACAACAACCATGCAAATGGCGGCTTGGCTCATCTTACCTTGAGGCATCGCTACGTTTAGTAAAAAATAATCTGTAAAATTTGGAATCAATTAGGATTTTCCTCTCTGTTGGAAATGAACTAGCATGAGTTTTCTCAGTTCTGGAGACCCTTTAATTGCGTTTTAGCTTGATGGACGTAATGGAGATGACAATGATGTTGATAAAAATGTCGAGCATAAACTTTCAGACACATTTTAAAAGCTGGAATAAAATGATGTGATCGTTGAGGAGACGTGTCAGTTGAGAGTAAAAACTAGCACGAGCCATCTAGAGAACGGCTCTTACCCGATGGGAGGGCTGGTGCCGCTGTCCATCTGTCCGTCCAGGATGACCTTGTCCTTCTCCAGCTCCAGGATGATCTTGTCGATGCGTCCGATCATGCGGTTGACTCGCTTGGACAGACGCTTGCTGGCCTTGGACTCCTCCAGCGCCCTCTCCTGGCCAGTCTTAGACAGCTCCTTCTTTATCTCCTCCAGATCCTGAAAGTCACAGATAAGAACTGTGAGCTGAGATGTTCTACTCATGGAACTCATCATCCTCTATAAGAACCCTCAGATCTATCATAATATTCTGCTGCAAAATGGATCCACTTGGGCTCCGATCTGATGTGTAAAGCTGGTTATTTCTGCGGCACCTCGTTGTATTCCTGGACGTCGTCCTTCAGCTCCTCCAGCTCTTCTTTCTCCAGAGTCAGAAGTTTCTTCTGCTCCTTCAGTTTTGTGCAGGCGTCGCTCAGCAGGTCGATCTCCTCTTTGGTGATCTCCTCACTCTGAAACACAGAGAGCACAGGTGAGGACCTTGAACGCAGCACGTCCAGGGACGTAGACCTCACAGAAGGGTTTCAGAGGCTGCCCGTCAAAAAGGTGAACAGAGGGAACAAAGAGGGAAGCTGAGGAGCACGCTCAGGCATTCTCATGTGACCACCTGATAAAGAGTTACGGGAGAGGTTCAGCCTGGAAGGATTGATGTGGGGAAAAGGGTTTTCCAGATGTGAGCCAGGACAGGCCAACAATAAGAATAATCACACACTCTGAAATGGTCAAAACAACTAAAGTATATGGAAGGAGTGTTTAAGCTTCATCTGGGTCTGCATAGAGAAACCACCAGAAACAGTGAGAGGAGAGGAGAGGTGAGGGAGGGACATTTGGAGGGGGGGGGTGCAGTCAGTCATCAGTAACGCTAACCTGGAAGTGCAGGAATGTCTGCCAATGTCCAAACTGTTCAATCAAGAGAAGCGATCAGAGAAAAAAGGGTCACACTGGTGAAACTGGTCAAGTGGCGACAATGTAGCGAGAGTCAACTTTAATATGTTGTATCGTAAGAAACAAGGTGGCAAACTTCAGGATGTGTGTTAAATACGTGGGGAAGTTGTGGGTTTTTTGTTGTTTTTTAACCTTAAGTGGCCTCACAGCATCTCAAAAACCACAGCGAGCCTCAGCGACGTTACCTTGTTGGCGTCGAGGACGGGGGCCGTGTCCCTCAGCGTCTCTGCATCAGCAGCCTGCTCAGCTTTAGCTGAAGCAGCTTCCAGCTCCAGTTCCTCCTCCTGCATTGAGGAAGAAGCACAAGACAAATGGATTAGAAGCTGCTGAAGAGGCTGCTGGAACAACCAATGGGGAGGGGCCGTTACCCTGGCCGCCTTCTCCGCGGCGTCGGCCAGCCGCTCCATCTCCCGGTCTTTGTTGTCCTGCTGTATGGCCGCCTCCTCCTGCAGCGTCGTCTCCAGTTTGGTCTTATTGTCCACTTTGGACAGTTCCATCTCCGCCACCATCATCTGGGCCCCCTTTGTCTGAGGAGGAGGGAGAAACACCTGAATGTGCGGCCGATCTGTGCGGGCGTGACCCCTGCAGTGGAGACCAGAGCTGTTAGCGTACCACCATCTCGGGCAGCGTCTGCAGCGTGGTCTTCAGCTGGTCGGCGGGGGACAGCGTGTCCGGGAGGTACATGGCCCGAGACAGCAGGAGCAGGGAGGTGGGGATCTGCTGGTTCAGGTGGAGCTCCAGCCACTACCAGATACACAGAGACACGTTCAACCATCCAAGGGACGCAAAACGCAAGGAGTCCAATGTGGAAAACAGCCTCTGGTTGCCGTGGTTACCTGGCTGAGCTGCTCTCTCAGTCGTTCCTCCGTGACGCCCAGCGCTCTCATCCCTCGGACCCGACAGGCTGCCTGAATCTCGTTCACGTTCAGACTCTCCACACCTTCCTCTGCAATCAGCTGAACACAGAGCCTCCAGGTCATGAAGGGTCACAAAGGTCAGCGGCACCGTGGACGCCAGTGATCGCCAAGATTCGCACCTTGTCGTCTGCTCGGATGGCCCTCAGCTTCATGATGAGCTGGAAGCGCAGGAAGTTGTTGGTGCCGATGGACTGGAGCTCCAGGAGGCGGCAGAGGGCCACCAGCTGAGGCCGGGTGAGGTTGTCCAGCGTCAGCTCGTCCTCGAACAGCTTGGAGAATTTGATGATCTGCTCATTGCTGGGACGTTCACCAGAGTCCCGGATCTAAAGAAAAATGAAGGTGTAAAATCACTGTGGGCGACCGAGAATCTCGCACATTGGCAGTGATGTACAGAGACAATATAAATAAACCAGGAGTGCTCTTTTTCTTACAACGTAAAAAGAAAATAACGAAATGAACGGAGACAATTCAGCCATTTAACCACCAGGGGGCAGTATGGCGACGAGTCCTTTTCCTCCATAGACACAAACCTTCTGGAAGAAGGTGGAGAACTCTTCTGTGGCGTTACTCTGCGCGGCCTTGTTTCGCAGTGCGATCTCCTCAATGGTGTCCTGCAAGAACTTGGCCATCTCCAGTTTGACTCTCAGCTCTGCTTTCAACCGCTCCTCCTGGAAGATCAAACATACGGCAGTTATTCTGCTCACTGCCTTGCGTTGGCGCCACAAAAGATAAAAATCCTCATCTTTAATTTGTCTTATCTTTTAGTGTCAGTTCTACCTTCTTTGACTGCGTCTCGAAGGTGGACGGCAGCATGTTGGGGAAGAGTTTCAGCGCCACAGGAAGCAGGAACTCCATGAAGGGGACGATGATGAACACCAGGAAGGGCAGAAGTCTGAAGACATCGGCACACGTTCTGAGAAACTGGGAAAGAAAGACGGTTTAATCAAAGCATCACTCACACATGCACACTTGTGTAACCTTTCATTTTAAATGTTAATCACAAGTGACACAGGTGTACATAATACAGGTGTATTACTCCCGTTGGCCAGCAGGGAGCATCAGTGGGAGCTAATGCCGACAGGATCGTGTATGTTTACATCGACTTCCTTTGTTTCCTTGTACAATCGGCCTGCACAACCCTGTCACAACAGTTTCAACAGTCAGCACTTCTCACCCTGTGTCACCATTTGCATGGAAACTCAAACCAAAGTGAACGTACGAGGCTCAAAACTCACCAACTTGAGTCAACAACAAGCACATTTGTTCAACACAGACCCAAACACTGCTGGACCGTAGTGGTACTGGTTTGACACCAGTTAGCGCCATTGTGTAGGTGTCCAGCTTTGGCTTACCTCCGTCCCTGGACACAATCCCTCCATCCACAAAACCAGTCAAAAACACCAGCCCTGGTTTCTTGGCCCTCTCCACCTGTGGAGTCACTGGGTGATGGAATTAGGCCAGCATGGGTGAAAGAGCCTTTGTCCGCTGGCCCATTGACATGTATATCATCACCCATGGTTCCACATCAAAAGGGCACGAGGAGGAGGGGGGGCAACCCATTTTAAAAAAGAGAGGAAGCCCTAAATGAGGGTCTTGGCATTCTCAGTTAATATGAAAGGGAAAGCTTAGGGAGGCCAAACCAGTGCAGGTCAAACTGAAAGGACAGGAGATGGGCTCAGGGAGTCAGCTGCATCTGAAAGGAGGTGTGGGCTCAGAATGGGGGGGGTGACCAGCCAATCTTCACACCAGTTAGCATGATCACGCTATGGGGCTCAGTGTGTGCCGAATGGAAAAAGGTTTTCAAGCACACAACACTGGATACAACACAAAACGCTAATCTCATGTTACACTAATGTCGTCGCTAATTTGTGCCGGAACCGAGCCGGACAAGGTCGGGAAATTTCCCTCGACATTATGAGGTGATGTAAAAGGTGACGAGTTCCATCCTGCTTCACGTCTCTACGAAGAGGCTCCAGAACCATCGCCAGCCTGACCCGTCGGGCTGCATTGCAGAAATGCCAGCAGCTCCGTCTAAAGTTCTGGCATCAAATTACACCTGAGCAGGAATCTGTTGGGTTCTCTGGTGGGAAAGCTTTGGTCCGACGCTCATGAACCTGGTCATCTGGTCCCTTTCTCAATACTCTTAGTCAGGCCGGTCTGTTTTTAGTGATTATCACGTGGAAACATTCCGAGCTGAGGACAGCAGAGGAGCATTCAGCTCTCAGACATTCACGCTTCAGCCGGAGCGTTTACACCTGCCAATAAAGGCCACTAAGACGGTATCAGTGGGGTCACGGTGACGGGAAGAGTGGCCCCGGCTGACCCGCTCACCTTGGATGGATCGAGAGCAGCAGATCCCTCAGATGACGACAGCCAGCCAATTCTGGAAGGGGGTGAGGGACTGAACCTGCGCTACGGTGCTAGCCAACTGGTGCTAACGTTGTTACACCCACGTGTTGGGCAAGATATGAACACTATATAAACACTGACATTAGGAGGAATATCTGAGTTTTAAAAGTGCTCCATAGGCAACGTGTCAACAAAAAACACTCAATGGACGCGCGATTAGCTCAGGACACTTTGTAATCAAAGAGTCAACGGTTAAAGTGTCTCCTAAAGCGGGTTAAACAGGCAGTGCAGTCTGCAGAGTGTGTGTGGTGTGTAAACACTCAGCATGCAGCCTGGTCCTGTAATTGATCCCATTAGCTCTGAGATGCTGCGGATTAAACATCCTTTTAGAACAGCCTTTCAGAGTAAAGCGCTGTGCAGCCAGCTCTAATCTCCCAACTCATCCTGCTTATCTGTAAACCTGCGGAAACATGCCTTCAGACAGCAGCTTTTCCAAATATCTCTCTGACGGCGAGATTCTGCCGCTCACCTGTCTCCTCTCGCGGCGGGACAGGGGGTGACCGTTCAGCACCCTCCACAGCATCCGCCCGGCAATCGTGGTGTCGATCCAGAGCAGCCTGAAGCCGTGGTAGTAGTGCTTTATTTCATCGATCACCCTCTGTCCCAGCGTCCTCCTGACGGGCTCCGCGTCCAGTGTGGGGCTGTACACCGGGCCTCCTTCCTCCAGCTTCTTTGTTTTGTCCTTCAAGGAGCGCAGAGACTTCTCCACCTTGGAGTCGTCCCATCTCCTCCTGGAGGTGTGTATCCACCTGATCCCCCGGATGTCCTGTGGCCGTGCTATTGTCCACTGCGTCCCTGCTGTGATGGCGGAGAACACTGAAGGGGAGGCCCCCAAAAACAAAGCACAGCGGGGTCGTTGTGAGTCCAGCTGGGCCACATCCGACAGCGGGAGAGCAGGACCGCAGGAGGAGACATGAGCGAGGCTTCCAAGTTGGAGTCCATCAGCTCTGAGGAGGCCACAGAGAGCGTCAGAAAACTGCTGTTCAACCGAAACGTTGCTTAAAACAGAAATTCTGAGGTCAAGAAAGAGACTGAAAAAGTTCAAACTTATCCCAAAACCTTCTCTTAGAGAGGCTATAAACTACAAAGGTAATTTGCAATGCTACAAAGTGACACAAATATTCCAAACTCTGAATGTGAGACACAAACACGTTAGCACTCTGCAGAGGTGGAATAATCCCAGCACATAACTGTCTTACCTGTGGCTGCTGACTCTGAGCACTGTGCAGTTCAGGCAGGCACCATCTTGTAGTTTCCCTGAAATGAAGAAAGAAAAAAAAAAACAGTGCTGAGAGAAGAAAACTTTGATTTCCTGATACGAGTTTAAGAGTTGCGCAATGACCTCCTACCAGACTCTGTAAACCACTTTTCTTTATTTTAAATGTCTTTTGAGAGCACAACATTCTTGTCTTTATACTCCTGCATCTTCACACAGGGAGGCCAGCGGTGGGGCTGCCCCCACCCCCCCACATCACCCCCCCACCCCACCACCATGTTGGTGAGGGGCCTGGAAGAGAGACCAGAGCTCAGGAACCATCCCAGCCAATCATTAGAGAGGACGGGGTGTGGCCACGCCCCCACACTGGCTTTCACGTGTCCGGCTGGAATGAATCCAGTAAGGGCTGGTTGAACATCCCAGAGTTCACTGGAAGCATTTTCCCCAACTGTGACAAAGGAAAATCCTGGATTTTTCCTGTTCCCCTTCAGCTGGGAAGAGCTTCACTCGGCTGTGGACGTTCTCTCCGCGCCCGTGAGGACGGTTGGGTCACGCTGGGATCTTCCCAACGCTGGGATCTTCCCAACTCACACGAGTCAATCATTCGCCACCTGATTAGAATCGTGGGTCTACATGCAAATGCCTCCTAGACTTAAAGGTCTTTCCTGGGGCGAGGTCCGATCCGACGCCGAAGGGCCTCAACCCGGTCGTGCCGAGACATGAGACAGTCGTGTGGCTCACAGCCAGCAGCGAAGGCGAGGAATATTCCTCCGTCGCCGTTTGAGCGACGGATCAGCAAATAGGCCCGAGACGCATCACATGACACCAAAGTGCCCTCGGGGCAGACGGCTCGAGGTTGGCGGCCCACTCCTCCCTGACCTGGCGGCACGTTTAACCGGGCCTGAAGCTAAAACGCTCCGGTTTCACGACAAGCAGTCGAAACTTTTCAACAGCTTGGCTTTGATGTGGAGGCCAAAGGTCAAAGAGGTCCTGTGACAACAGGACCCACAAACCCCCACATTTCTGGGTCGCCTCCCCTGGGTCAGCTGCAGCAGAGAGGAGGAAAATCCAGTGAATGAACCCCTGAAATCATAATTAAAAGAGGGAAAAATTCACCGATATTTTTTAGAAATTCACCTTCTTGCAAATCTGGGAGAGTAGTGAACTTTTTTCCAGTTAACAGCTAGAACGGCCAGTAAGAAGGCGCCATCCCATATGTGCTCACAGCCCAGTAACGGTGCGTTTAATCCTGTAGTGTCACGTGAAATCTTGACTTCCTGAATCTGCATCTCCAGGACACCAGAGCTCAACAGGCACTGACCTTCCCCCCGTGGACACCCGGCGGTTTGTTAGACAACCTGGGCTGGGAGCCAACAGAACCTTCTCACTCCGTCCAGCACAGAACAACTCTTCGTCACCCACTCTTCTATTTATAAGAGCGGTTCCTAAAGCAGCAGTCTGAAGCTCTCTGATAGCAGCCGATGTTACGTATCCCCAACATGTGGTGACAGGAACCGTCCTCGTCTGACCCGGGCCCAATTCCCGCCACTGCATATTAGTTTACACAACACCAACAATTATGGGATTGCTTTATTGCTGGAATCAAAGCCTAGCGTGCGCATTTTAAGGGTTATTTTGGTTGGTAATGATAAGACATGTGGGAGAAAACCAATGCAATCGACCAAAATCAAGAGTTCAGCTTTTGATAACGGACAACAAAGTAAAAATAAACCTAAAAGAAGAAAAACAACTCCAACGTCTGGGAGCTGCTACTTGTTCCTAACCAGGTTTGCAGGGAGGTTCAGGAGTCCATCCCAGTACTCAATGGGCCAGAGGTAGGAATACACGTTAGACTGGTCGTTAGACGTTAGACGCGCGCGCACACACACACACATTAAACGTACAAACGTTGTAGTAATCAGAAAGTAAAGCCTCTTTCAAATCAGCCCTTTCTACATCTCAATTCTCTGTCACAACCATCAGCCATTGTAAACACACTGTGTGTGTGTGTGTGTGTGTGTGTGTGTGTGTGTTGGGGGAAGGGGGACAGATAAAACAGACATCCTGTCAAATTACCAGCAGCAAAACTTAAACCAATACCGAAACAAACGAATAACCATACAGTTGCGACGTGAATCGCCAACAGAAACAGAAACAGGCTCAACCAAGTTCTACGGGGAGGTTCCCCAATGACACTAATGCGTAGTAAAACTTACCTTTTTTGAATTCGTTCTTCAAAGATCTGGAGGTTTTTATCAAAGGTGCCCTGGACCTGGTAAACAGGATTAACGCCATGCGGGATCTTTCTACGGAAATGTTCCCTTTACAGTCACAGATCAGTAGCGAGCTAGCAAGCCGGCTAAGCTAGAACCCGATTATTCTGATTTAGACGTCGCCCCGAAAGTGGCTACACGGACCGGGACGCAGGAACGGCTAAATCCACGCAGGTTACCGACGGGCAACAAAGAACTAACAACTGTAGATGGCGAACTTTTGCTCCATGTTGTGTCCTTTCCGTCTGCGACAGCTAACCGGGCCAGGTTCCGAAGTGACGTCAATGCGATGGCGTCACTTCCGGGAGACGGTTTACAAATTAAAAGCACGTCGGCTCATTTCGACTACAAAAGAAAAGAGGATTGAGAAGTATTAATGATTCATAAGATTCCGTAGTTTTGGGATCTAGAAAATGTGTAAATAATATTTAACACCTCCAATCAACCAATATTTTAATATTAAGGTGAATATTATAAACGGGCTCGGTTGGGGAAAACGTGACAGCAGAAAACTGACGGCTGGATGGACAAAAACGGTGTTTTATTGTGAAAGGCGAGGTTCTAGCGGATGTTGGTGGTAGTTTTCCTCAATTCCCTCAGTAATTATTTAAGTTTAGGATTACATTTACTCTATATGTTGGTATTTAAAAAGAACAAATGCCAGGTTGCTGTTCTTGTTATCAACCAGAGAAATGGACGCACAAGTTTAGGGGTGAGTTTTATGATATTTTTGAGAAAATAAAAAAGCAGCAGCGAGGCTGTCAATCCAACAACAAGATGTCCACTTCATTACATTTGTCCTTCCACTAATAATAGCAGCGTTCCCACACGACGTGGCCGCGGGGGCGGCCGCCGGGGACGCCCCGGGACGGAGCCGCTTCCAGCTCGGGTTTTTTTTGAAAGGGCCGGTTGGAGCTGCTCTCCGCTCCCAACCAATCGGAAGTCAGTATTTTTCGCGCTGGTCGACCGGACAGTTTGAGTTTCCCGCAAGCGTTCGGCTCGACTTGAATGAAAGTCCTTCGCAACGCAGGATGAATGCGAGCCTTGTTTCCCTTTAACAACCGAGCGGAGAACCGGCAGGTAACTACGCAGAAACTGTCGTTAACTTTGGCGTCTTCGCCGAAGAATGTAGCCGGCGGCTGTTCACTTGTTCTGGGTCGACCATCCATTTTAGCTTGGGAGTAGCTGCTAGCTAGCGGGCTAGCTTGCGGTGCTAACGCAGCCCGGAGTGCTCTCGGCTGGGCAGCTTTAGCCAACACGGGTCGCTTTCGGAGTTGGGTGTCATGGCGCCCGTGGGTCGCGGATAGTGCCCCAGCCCCGGCTACACGCCGTGACAACCGTCCGGCGGCGTAGCCGTGGTGCTCCGCCGCTTTTGTGTCTCTACCCCGCACTGTTAGCTAGTGCGTGAGGCACAGCTCGGGTGGCGGCTGGGTCTATTTACTGGAGCGATGTGTAATGGCTGACTGACGCACCGTTGCACGGTAATGCCGAGTGTTTGTACGTGGAAATGTGGGATTCGCCCCATCGTGGCTTGTGGTCCAGGTGGTAGTCGGGGCCCGACGCGAACGCTTAAACGCTGTTTGAAGCTGCGGCGCCTGCGAATTTCATTCAACAAGTTGTGCGATTAGTTTGTGTCGATGAAAGTTAACGGTTCGCTTTGTGTTCATTTCACCCTGCGCTAATTAAAACCAGTACCAACTAATTGCCCTGAGATCACTTTTCCCCTTGAATCACAAAGTAGCGTTATCGCATCTAATTGAAATGCAAGGCGCTTAATTGCCCCAGATATTCGCAGCCCATTATCGGTACTCGGGCTCCATCAGCTGCTTCCTTTTCCGCGGGTTTCTCGCCGGTGATGCTGCGGTGACGCGGCGCAGGTCGCCGGACATGCGGCGGTGGGTCCTGCCTGCCTCCTACCTGGGTCCGGCCTGGTTTCTACCTGGTTCCTACCTGCTCGTCACCATTAGCCGCTAGCTGAGGGGTTTCCACAGGAAAGGCAGCTTTAAAACGTCGCCGCCAGAGATTTCCTGCACGGTGCAAACTTTGCTGCTCGAATAGACCAAAGAATCTGCATTGATCGTCCCACTTTTTGTTAGTTACACTTAGTGTTTATGTAAAAACTTAGAGGCTCAACAGGTCTTTTGTTTCCTCATCCTTATAGTTATGGAACGAGCACCATTTTGTTTGATGCATCATGTTAAAACCAAGTTTCTTGTTCTCTGCAGCTCGCTGAGCTTTGAGGGGCTTCGATGGGATGGACAGCAAAGGGAGCTCCCTGCCTTCGATGCCTGAACCAGCCAACCCCGTCAGCATGAAGCAGCTACCAGAGCCCCTCAGCGTGCGAAAGAATGGAGGAGACATGAGCAGCGACCATTCTATGCTAATGGACAAAGCCGCCGCTCATCTCGCTGCCACGCTACAGGACAGCGTCCTCCAGAAGATGGCCAGCCACAGTCACGGTAACCACAGCCACGAGAGGCTCAAAGACCTCACCTCCCTTGTGCTGAACGGGGACCAGGACACGCTTCCTAAACTCTCCACTCCAGAGCAGCCGTTGCTCAAGAGCGCTGAAGTTCCCACCACAAACGGGACCCACCAGCACAACTGCAGCTCCCACAGTGAACCTGAGCTGAAGGTCACTGTTCCTCAGGTGGTCACACAGCAGCCCCCCTTCCAACCAAGCTCTGTTAATGGGACCAGTTTGGCCACGACCACGGAAAGTACTGTACGTACACCGGAGAAGAGGGAGGATGCGAAGAAAAGGAGGGGGAGGCCACACAAAGAGAAGCCGCAGGCCAGCCTCAGGCCCGCTCCCGTCCCGGCAGAGCCGCTCCACAGCGTAAATGCTAAAGATGCAAGTGGAGCCGTCGGCGAGGTTTGCCTCTCTTTTGCATCTAATTAACATTTAATCCTTTAAATTTGCCTGTTGGTATAAGAATTTTTAGAAATCTTGAATATTAAGATGAAGAAAACGTGACTCTGGGTCCAAACATGTTGGATTGGACCCCGTTAAAATTCTAATCATTCTACCGCGTAAAAGGCTGTAGCATAAAGTCTCCTCTTTCTCTTCTGCAGCCTGATCTCAAGCCGGAGGCCAAACACAAAGAGTCTCCTCTGCTGATCACACTCTCCGTTGGGGATCTGGTGTGGACAAAGGTGTCGGGGTACCCCTGGTGGCCTTGCATGGTGACCACAGACCCCAACTTCAACAGTCACTTCAAACAGAAACAGAAAGGTGCCGTTTCAGCCTGCAGGGGTTGAGTGAGTTCTTCCCATGGCCCCGTTTAACCGGAACACCTTTTGTGTCTGTGTCTTTCATCCTGCAGCCTCCAGCAGCAAGACGGGCGTCCTCTACCATGTGCAGTATTTTGGAGATGCACCTGAGAGAGGCTACGTCTTTGAGAAGAACACGGTGCCCTTCACAGGAGAGGATCAGTACCACGACCTGTGTCAGTGCAAGAAGCCGCCAGCATCACGCAGCGCCCACAAGAAGGTGCGTCCCCTCCGTCCTCTGCTGTCGGACACAGTCCAGGTCTGGGACGGTCTAAATGCACGGCAGACGTTTTCCAACTGGTGTTGCCAACAGGCTCATTTGCACCTGTTCCGAGTGTTGTTGCGGCCTCAGACGGACAATTATTGTTCTCTGTTGTGCAGATGGCTCCCTCGGTCCCCCGTAAGTTCAGGGCTCAGTGGAATATGGGAATTATTCAAGCCAAAGAGGCCCTCAACATGCCGGTGGAGGAGCGCATGGCAAACTTCCTGTTCCTCTACGACGACAAAGGGCCTCGCCTGAACCCCCACATCATGGAGAAGCTGAAACCAGAAGCCAGCTTGGATCGTGACCCCGAGTTCAGGGCGCAGCCAGATCTCCCTTCACAGCCAGCAGATCCTCTGGGAGATCTCACGGCTCAGTTCTCCAACAGCACTTCAGCCGAGATGAAGGGCGCCGTTTCTTCCAAAGAAATGCTTCATCCCCCCGCAGAGACCCAGGTGAGAGGAGCGTGGTCACATCGGGTCCTTTAGGTGGGAGCCTGCCCGACCTCAGCCACGCTGTGCCTGTTGTTTTTGTAGGATCCTCTTAGTTCTGCAGCGGAAGCACAAGCCGACACGTCCCAGGAAATAAAAGGGTCCGAACAGACTCAGTCAGCCAAAAAAACAGTGAGGAGAAAAAAGTCTGCAGCGGAAAACAGTTCAGATCCTGTGAAGAAAAAGCGTAAAACGGCGCAGAGTCGTCCAACAGAAGACGCTCCAGAGTCCTTCTCAGTTACAGGTTAGTGGGGGGGTTAAAGGTCAGCAGGCACCCCTCAGGCAGGAGGGGGGCGGGGGGTAAATCTGCTTCGTTTGTGTCTGTTCAGGTCAAGGTGTCAAGAAAAGGCAAAAGAAAAATATTCCCGCTAAGCAGAGGACGGATTCTGCAGGTGGTGTTTCTATTCCAGAATCTCTGAAATGAAGAATAGTTCTTGGGGATTTTGACCTTTTTCTCCTCCTTTGATCGCAGCTGAGCAAGATCCCAAAACGTCCCCTGAGAGGCCACTGAGTGGCGAGGCAGCAGTCAAAGGTCCGGGCCTCAAAAAGAGGCGCAAAATCAATAAAGAGGCAGAAAAAGAGGTGAGATCGAAGTCCTTGACGAGCGGCTGCTCTCACTTCTCATCCAAATAACCTGTTAACGTCTTCAGGCCGGCTCCTCGGAGGAAAACAGCAAAAAGAGGAGAAGAAATAAACCAGAGAAAGACGCGACAGGAACCCAGAAGCAACAGAAAAAAGCAGCCGAACTCCTCACTGGTAGATTGTCTTGTCTCTGAACAGATCACATCCTGTTAAGCTGCTTGATGATCTTTGGAATCCACTCCTGCTTTTCTCAGATGATCAAAACGCAGAGAAACCAAAGCGCAAGAGGAAAAGGAGACAGGATGGAGAGAACCAGGCTGCAGCCTCCAAGGCCAAGAAGAGGAGACTGTCGCCGTGTCCCGATCCTGAGGTGAGCTACAGGAGCCCACTGCAGCCTGAGGTCCACCAGGAGACCCACCAGATCCCTGGCGATGGCTTCAGAACATCTGGGATCATTTGCTGTTTCTGCTGCAGGTCTCTGGGGGCGAAGAGCGTCCAGACTCGCCCATCGACAGCCTGGACGGCACCAAGAAGGGAGAACGTAAGAAAGAGTTTGTCTGCCAGGTAGGTCGGCGTCGTGGAATCGCTCACATCCTGGCAGCTTCCCAACACGTTGCTGATCCCTTTTCCTTCCTCCAGTCCTGTGAGAAGGCCGGTGAAGACCTGGTGCCCTGCGAAGGTCAGTGTTGTGGGATGTTTCACCTCCAGTGTCTGGGCATGATGGAGCTCGAGGACAAATTGCTGTGTCAGGAGTGCAGCACAGGTGAGACCCCAGGACGCCACGTGACCTGAGGCACCAGATCACTGTTTTAATTGTTGCCGCTGTGTTTTACACCTGTTTTTTGTTTCCTTCGCGTGACTCATGGTTGTTAGCATGGTTGTTAGCACGCTATTGAACTCTAAATGTCTCCCAGGAGTTCACTCGTGTTTCCACTGTAAGAAGTCGGAGGGCTCGGTGCGGCGCTGCCACGTCCCCCACTGTGGTAAGTTCTACCACGAAGCGTGCATCCGCCTCAACCCGCTCACGGTGTTTGACAACAAGGGGTTCCGCTGCCCGCTGCACACCTGCCTGGGCTGCTGCTGCAGCAGCCGCACCAAGCACAAGCCCAGCAAAGGTGAGGCTGCGTCCCCGCTGCCCCTCGGCTCTGCCGACGGGCTCTTAACGCCCGTGCGCTCTCACCCGTAGGCAGGTTAATGCGTTGCCTGCGCTGCCCCGTGGCGTACCACGCCGGCGACCTGTGCGTGGCGGCCGGGAGCGAGATGGTCACCAGCACCGCCATTATCTGCACCAACCACTTTAACGCCAAGAAGGCGTACAGGCACCACAGCCACGTCAACGTCAGCTGGTGCTTCGTCTGCTCCAAAGGTCGGTCGGTCGGTCGGTCTCCTCCTCGCTCCGGGAGCTGCGGGAGCGCCGCCTCGGCTTTGGTTTGACCCGGTTTCTGCTGCTTCCAGGAGGACAGCTGCTGTGCTGCGAATCGTGTCCCGCAGCCTTTCACCCCGACTGCCTGAACATCGCCATGCCCGACGGGAGCTGGTTCTGCAACGACTGCAGAGCCGGAAAGAAGCCCAAATACAGAGACATCATCTGGGTGAAGTTGGGGAAATACAGGTGAGGGGAAGGTGAGCCTCGTCCATCCCGACGTTCCCGAGTCTGTCTGGCTGAGCTGCAGCGTGTCGTCCTCAGGTGGTGGCCGGCAGAGATCCACCATCCCAGAAACATCCCCACCAACATCCAGCACCTTCGACACGAGATCGGAGAGTTCCCCGTCTTCTTCTTCGGTTCCAGGGACTACTTCTGGACTCACCAGGGCCGAGTGTTTCCATACATGGAGGGAGACAGAGGCAGCAAGTACCAGAGGACCGGCATCGGCAAAGTCTTCAAGCACGGTGACTCTTCGACTCCTCCGAGCGGCTGTGGACGCAGACGTTTGTCATTGATGTGAGGAGACGTTTTTAAGCCGATGTTGATGGCGTTTTGTGTCCTCAGCTCTTCTGGAGGCTGAAGCTCGATTCAAGGAGATAAAGATGAAACGAGAGAAGAAGGAAGCTCAGCAGTACAGCCGAAAACCTCCCCCCTACAAATTCATCAAGGTCTGGCTGTGCTACACTAACGGCACGGTCGCCGTGGTTACCGCGCCCGTCATTAAAACGCCCCTCCTCTTGATTTCAAGGTCAACAAACCCGTGGGGAAGGTCCAGGTGTACGCCGCCGACGTCTCCGAGATCCCCAAGTGCAACTGCAAACCCTCGGACGAGAGGCCGTGCGGCTTCGAGTCGGAGTGTCTGAACCGCATGCTGCAGTACGAGTGCCACCCGCAGGTGTGTCCCAGCGGGGAGCGCTGCGGCAACCAGGACTTCACCCAGCGGCTCTACCCCGACACCAAGATCATCAAGACCCCCGGCAAAGGCTGGGGGCTGATCACCCTGAGGGACATCAAGAAGGTGAGCGCGGCGGGTTCTCCTCTGAGAGACCTGGATCTCCCGCCAGATGTTGGATGGGTCAGGACCTTCTGGTCTGGTGTCACGCAGGGCGAGTTTGTGAACGAGTACATCGGCGAGCTGATCGACGAGGAGGAGTGCAGGGCGAGAATCAAGTACGCCCAGGAGAACAACGTCACCAACTTCTACATGCTGACCATCGATAAGGTCAGTGCCGGAACGCGTTTGGCTCCAGGTGTGTCGGCGTGCAGCGTCCTCGGCACCGCCGCCTGAACTGGGAGCGAGAGGAAGACGCCAGTGTTGCATTGGGGATGTTGCGTCACGGCGGCTGTAACATTACTCAATACTACAAGCCCCAGAATGCACTTGTGTTTGACACATTCCTGAAGCGCCGTTTGTTCACGAAGGACCGGATCATTGACGCCGGGCCGAAGGGGAACTACTCCCGCTTCATGAACCACAGCTGTCAGCCCAACTGTGAGACGCAGAAGTGGACGGTGAACGGAGACACGCGCGTCGGCCTGTTCGCCATCTGTGACGTCCCAGCAGGTAACCCGGGGCGACCGGACGCGGACGCGCGCTCTCGCGGCGAAACTCACCTTCTTCCTTTTTGTTGTGTGGAAGGAACCGAGCTGACGTTCAACTATAACCTGGACTGTCTCGGCAACGAGAAAACGGCGTGCTGCTGCGGCGCTCCCAACTGCAGCGGTTTCCTGGGCGACCGGCCAAAGGTGAGCAGACAGCCCAGCCTGGTTGGGAGCGTTGGGGCGTCGCCTCGGCCTCCACAAACGTCCTTTCTCCTCCTGCAGAACTCCAACGGCCACGCGGCCGAGCCCAAAGCCAAGCGAGGGAAGAGGAAGTACAAAAAGAGGAAAAGCGAAGGGAGGAAGAAGTCGGAGGACGAGTGTTTTCGCTGCGGCGACGGCGGTCAGCTGGTGCTGTGCGACAAGAAGACCTGCACCAAAGCGTATCACCTGTCCTGCCTGAACCTCACCAAGAGGCCCTTTGGTGAGAAACCTGCATCCTCCACACCAACTCTGAGTTAGTGGGGGGGATTCTGCAGGTGTGGGAACATCTGTGTCGTGTCTGGGTCGGAGCCCAACTCTAAAGGCCTGTTGTCCCCCTGCAGGACGCTGGGACTGTCCCTGGCACCACTGCGACGTCTGCGGGAAAAACTCGGAGGCCTTCTGCCAGCTCTGCCCCAACTCCTTCTGTAAGTGTCACCAGGAGGGGGCGCTGCGTCCCTCTCCTGTCACAGGGCAGTTGTGCTGCCAGGAGCACGAGGAGTTGGACGTCCCCACCAGCCCCGGTCGGGACGACGGATCTGAAACGAACACTACGAGCCCGGCCGGCACCGACGGCCGTCCTCCTAAAGGCTCCAACGCCAGAACCAAGAGCTCCAAGAGGAAAGCGGAGTGATCTTGGATCCCTCGCAGAGCCGGAAGAACAAACCAGACTCTCTTTCCTGGTTGAACCAGACAAACCCCTATTTAACATCTGCACGGTCTCCAGAACCAAATCACTGTACGTCCACATCAGGGAATCGCCCGTGTCTCACAAGCTCCGCCCCCCCCCCCCCCCCCCCCCCCGCCGTTATCACAGATGTTTCCTTTTCAGGTTCAGTCGCTGGTGTGCGGCGCAAACACAGGTCAGGTGGATCCAAGTCACCCCTCCTCCAGCCAGCTTTTAAATGTTATTTCCACCCTCTTTTATTTCTTAGGAAAAAAGAAACGAGCAGGTTTGTGCAGAAGTACTGAAAGGAAAACTGGGCGTGGCCTCGTTAAACTCTAACAATGACCAAAATCTTCATTACTGGAACAGGTGTCAGGTGACAGGTAACCAAACGGATTGTTTTTATTTTTATATATATAAATATATAAGTGTATATATGGCAGATACTATGGACCATTGAGACACTATGGGTAGTCCTTCTGTTTGGTAGCCCTAGGTTACATTTACCTGTAGACTTTTGGATTTTAACATGTGATTTTCTGTTAGTGCAGTTTACTTGTGATCACTTTTTGTTGTATTTGTATACTCAACAACATAAATGGTTAAATCTACCTGCATGTCCAGATCAGAGGGATTAAAGATGGCCGCCTCACATCAAAACACTACTGGGAGGTTTGAGGCCCTTTGCTGGATAAATGAAGGATTTTTATTTTTTTGTTAAACTTATTGATGTGCAATCATGATCGATAAGGTCGTGTTGTTAAACAAACCCTTTTTTTTAATCACCAAATTGTCAAAACTAAGTCAAGTTGTTAAAATGTGCGTCCAGTCAGAAAACTAACTTGGAAGACTGGAAACAATCACAAATATAACATTGTGCCTGAAGACACCTTGATGCTGGTTAATTTCCTGCACGTGCGTTCAGCTGTTCAGGAAACGTTTCAGTCCGTTTTTATGACGCGACTTTGGTTAATCCGATCTGGAAAAACCAAAACGTTCGATTTTCACTTGTTAAGTCAACGCACTTACCAGTGTCTGCCACCAGGGGGCGTCGTTATCATGATCACTGTAATTACTGTCACAACCAGCAGGGGGAGACAGTCCCCGCATTCAGGCGTGACAGAATCTTCATGATACAGTATTTAAACTCCCAACAGTGCCTGTCAACTCGTTTTTCACCTTTATGTGTAAGTCTGAGCTTAAACTCAAACAGGTTTTGTTTTTCTTTTAACTTTGACTTCATTTTTCTGAAAACTCAGCTGATGCAATAGGGTATTTTTGTAACTTCTACTCATTTAACATGTTTAAAGGGCAAGTCCGGAGGTGCTGCAGCAAGTCTTTTTTGTTTTTATTGTGTTCTAACCTTGTTTTGAGTGAATGTAGCCCAGTTTTGTTTTTTCTAAGCACTGTTAATTCCCTGTAGAGCTGAAGTGTTACATGAGCATAGGGGTTTTATTCTGTAACTACTGTCCTAGTAAACCAGAGACTAATATGTACATAATGTATAAGTTGTCATAGTGATGCATCTATTGTAAATATCAGTTTCTGACTTTTTTTTTTTCTTAATGCAGTGCTGAAACACTTTTGTGCAGGATCTCACGGCTGTTGAATCGTGCAATTAAAAAGTGACCAAATCATCCAAAATCTTGCCTTTATTTTGCAGTATAAATAGTTTAAATCGCTGAGCGACGCCGACTTACGTGTAGTTTTCAGTTTAGTCCGATTCAGACTTTAGTTAAACTACAAAACTGAAAACGGGGGAAAAAAACTTTGCAATCGAGAAAACCTTTCAACATAAGAGACACGGCGTGAAATTATTTTAATATTTTATTTGCTGCGGAAATAAAGCGAAAACGTCGTACCTCAAAGACCATGTACAAGAGTTTCTTTAAGGTGTCCAGGAGGAAACGAAAGTCAGTGCTTTTTGTTATTTCGTATAATGTGAATTTGTAAGAGTTTTAAAGCGTGGAGCTTGCGGAATGAATGTAATGTTCCGTGATTAAGGGCTGCTTTAACGGGTTTCTGCCACAGGGCGGCGCTGTGGCGCCAAACTTGGCATCCGCGTGAACTTTCTTCTTCGGCGTCTTTCTTGCTTCCCTCCCCAGAATTAACTTTCCAGTTCGACCTTTTAGATTCACTTACATTATTTTTAATTTAATTAATTATCGCTATGACATTCAGTTTGGGAGTGAAGAAAAATGTTTTTTGGTTGCTTTATCCTCATTCTGCCACCGGGTGTCAATAGTAGTTCAACACCCGGGGGAACTTTCTTCTTCGCCGTCTTTCTCCGTCTGCTTCCCAGATTGTTTTTAATCGGTATATTTGAAACTCATGAGCATTAAAATCTTGTTTCTTAAACCCACACTGCAATGACACTGATGTTTATGCTTATCAACATCCCAAACGAACGTTGCGCTTTAAGGAAACAAAGAGATTTTAGTCATCCAGAGGTTTTATTTCTCCATGAGACGAGTTTAATTTTGCATAACAGTAGTAAGAGCAGCGGCCGAGGGTACAAATCGCTTTTCCATTTCAGTGTAAAAATAACTCTTCGTACCTCCCTCCTGTGCCGTCCTCTAGTAGTGCAAACAAATAATAGGCACAAGATGGATACGATCGAGTACATTATTCTGCTTTTGTTTGATTGGTGATGAGAATGCTAACAGCCAGAGTTTAATTAGCATTACGCGGGCAGCTTGACTTGCTGTTCGTAGCCGTATATGAACGATGGGCATCAAAATCCCTTAAAGTCTGATTCAATTGACAGGACAAATGTTTCCCATCGCTAAGTGCAGCTAAATTAAATACTTTTAAAAATAAAAAAAAGAAGAGACACTGGAAGCTTGTGGTCCCAAGCGACAATCACGTCTTCTTCGATGGTGCTTTTGCCTGTAGATATCAGAGCAAGCGTTTATGTGGCAACTTGACATCGTTCTACTAGAAAAAATAATAAAATAAAAGGGTCAAAATAAAGTCAGACATTTCCCAGATTTACATATGTTACAAATAAAAAATAAATATCTTTAATCTAGGCATTTTTACCAGAAAAATAAAGGTACAAACAGTGACGCTATTCTTCCCCCACCACCAGTGCATCTTCGAACATCAAGAGGCGAGCACGCCTCGCCGGATGATGTCGGACCCGTAGCGCCGGCCCAGAGAAGAGTCGCCCCTCAGCTGGTGGGAGTGGCATCGCTTCAGGCAGGGCTCCACCTCGCCCTCGCCCGCCTTCGGGCTGTAGCCCTTGTTCTCCGCTCCCGTGCGGAGGCGGGTTCGAGGTTGCGACGGCGTGTTGGTGAGCGGCCGCAGCAGCTGCTCCTCCTCTCCCGCCGTCTTTTCGCTCCTTTTTGGGATCTTGAACTTCCCCCAGCTTCTGAGGTGACCCGCTGCAGGTCTGCTGGGCGTGTGCGAGCCGCCGGAGGTTTTCTTCAACCAGCCGTTGGCTTTGTTGGCGACAGTGGCGTCGGACAGCACGACGGAGCTGCTGAAGGGGCTCCTGGTCGCTCCGTTGATGCTGAAGTTGTTGCTGTCAGAGTTCCTGATGTCCACCAGCCGGATGGAGACGCTCTTCTCCAGATGCTTGAACCTGAAGCTGTCCATCACGTCACTCCTCCTCTTCCTCCTCCGCTCCTCTTGCTCCTCCTCTGCTTTCGCTCCCACCAGTTCCTCCTCTGGGGACCCCGCCGCGTCCTTCCTCGGGGCTTTTCTGCTCTCCAGCTTGCAGACTTTCACCGCTTCCTGACCGACCTCTGGTTCCTCCAGCTCCGGAAATGGAATTTCCTGGCTTATTTTGGTTTCGCTTTCAACCTCAGGCGCTCTGCTCTCCGTCCCCCCCAGACCTCCGCTGGGACTGTCCTTCCCGGGAGCGAGCAGGGAGTCCACGCTCTTCCTCTCGCTGAATTTTCGTTTTTTCACCTTCAGAGGTCCTCGTTTGGCTTTCAGACCGGACTGACCGCAGGAAGAACGAGACTGGGGGTCAGGAGATGACAAGCGGCCCAGGCAGAGGATGTTCTCCAGGTCCTCCTCTGAAGGATCGCCTGGAACAGAAGGTGGACACAGATCTGAGCTCGTTTGCACTTTAGATTTCCAGGTAAATTTACCAAAGCGCAGGTTATGTGATGATGAGCTGCCGCGTTCTCCATCGTCCTTCTCTGGGACGCTCAAATGAGACCTTCTGTCAGGCTGATGGAGACCACCAACACTCACACCTGTGAAGAATCATCTGAAGAATCACCTGTGAGGAGCTGCTGATCCAGCAGGCGGACCTGGTGTTGGAAGATCTGCTCTTGGACCTTCCACAGCGAGCGCTTCATCTTCTCCCTCCGGGTCACCATGTAGGTCAGGTTCCGAACCTGAAGAAGAGCACTTTTAATCTAGAGTAGAACGCCTAGAACTTCTCTGCTGCTGCTGCTGCTGCTGCTGCTGCCCAGGGAGGTGGAGGAGCAGGAGGAGGAACTCACCCTCTCCAAGTCTTGTCGGAGGTGTGTGAAGAGCTGCAGGCGGCGGCGCAGCACTTCCTGTTCCCGGCGGGCCAAGCTGTCCTCCTCGTCCTTCTTCGGCGTGAGGAGCGGCTGGTTGTAGTTGGCCTTGCGCTTCAGCTTCCAGTACTGATACAGGAAGTCAACCGCCTCTGCCGACAGCTTCAGCTCCAGCGCCACCTCCTCCACCTCCACGAACTGGTAGAACTCCTCCTCCATGGCCTCCAGCTTCAGCTTGCGCAGGTTGACCCTCTGCTCCTGCTGGTGGCTGCAGAGCGTCTCTGCTCCGCCCGACATTCTGCTGCTGACCTGAGATGTGATGCTGGCCGACAAACAGGAAGCAGCAGCATCTTCTGCCTCCTCTGGCTCCTCTCTCATCCTGCCTCTCCTCCTCTTCTTGTCCCTGGAGCACTCCTCCTCCCCCCCTGAGTCTCTGTCCTCGGCGCCTTCCAGCCCTGAATGTTTTGGGCAGTAAGACTTGAATTTGACCTCGTCGTCCGCGGTGAGGATGGTGTTCATCTCCAGGCTGGCGTGGAGGCCACAGGTGACGTGGAAGGCCGTGCGGCAGTTTTTTGCTGAGCACTACGACAGAAGAAGAGACGGCAGAGGGGAGTTTGAGGCGGTTTTGGCATTAAAAATGGTGCCTTTTCCTCCCTCTTCTTCCCCCTCCCTCCTCACGCCGTCGGCCCGGCGTGGAGACGGGCTCTGCTGCTTCTCTTACCTGGATGCAGGCGCCGCTCTTCTCTTTGCACAGGCAGCAGATCAGAGCCCATCTGTTACTGGGAATCTGGGACACGTTGGTGATGGGCTCCATTTTCTCTGGATTGCCGATGCTCACCTGCACAAAGAGGAAAGATTTCGTTTTTAAATGTGCACACGAGTCCCGTGAAGACGTTGGACTGGGAGCCAAACTGGTTTTCAAAGGTTCTCCCTGAACTGGCAGCGTCCCATCATGCTGCTGGGCAGGAGCCATGAACACAAATGGGTTTCAGTCTTTCAGTAAAGCTCATAAAGTTCTGCTAAAGAGCGGATGAAGGAGGTTTAAAAAGGTTTCAAATGATTGATAAACTACAAACTCCAGCAGTGAAACACTTCTGCTGAGGATGGTCGGGAGAATCCACCCTGAACACAGGAGGATTAACAACGGACACCTTTGCTCCTCACCTCTGGGATCCACAAGGCACAGCTGACGTGGACCCACTTGGTTCCACTCCGGGTCGGCTTCATGGCGCCACCCTTCTTGGGACACAATTGGCATTTTGGTAGGATGCCGAGGGCGCAGATCCGGCAGAGCCAGCTGCCCTTTGGGACCTTCTGAATGCCGTAACAGGCCTGGCGGAGACACGCAGCGTTCAGGAGCACATCTGGGGAACGTTACGTCTGTTCGAGGGATGACCTCTGACCTGGTGCACGCAGATGTTGCACTTATCACAGAACACCATCTCGTTGTTGTCCTCGCCGTCGGGCGACTGGCAGACGTCGCAGACCACGTCCTCGTCGTACTCGATGCCCAGCCCCTCCTCCGTTTCCATGGCGTGCGTCATGTTCTCGTGGCAGCGGTGCTCGAACTCCTCCATCACTCTTTCCATGGTGATCTCATCCAGAGGAGGCACAGCTGGAAGAGCAGGACACCTCTGGCATGACTGCTCCAGAGTCCAGAGAATTCCCAACGCTCCCGTCCAGACCCACCCGGGACTCACCCATCTCTGCAAACTGCTCGTTAGCCATCTGCAGCCAGGCCACGTCCTGCTCGTTCAGGTCGTAGCGGCACATTCCCTCCGCCAGCGTCCGGATGTCCACGTAGCCCAGCGCCTCGGTGCCCGACGTCCGGATCAGCTTCTTTGGTCTGACAAACATGACCTCCTTCTCCTTCTCTGCCAGCGCTCTGCCCAGGAGCCGTTTCAGTCAGACGATGTGTGACAAAGATACATTTAGCTCCGCAGGAAGCCGCCAGAGTGGCGCCGCCTGTCCTACCTGACGACGGGCTGCGGGATGGACTGGGGGCTGACTGGGACCTGGACGCCCTTTTCCCACTCCTGCCTCCACGGGTCGGCGAGCACATAGTAGTCTTCGGGGTTGAGCTGGTACGAGTCGTGCACCTTCATGGCGGTGATCAGGTCGGTTCTGAAAACCTGCAGCATGAAAACCAGAGTCACTACGCAGCTCCTGAAGCTCCCTTCACTCCCAACAACGGAGACACGACTGCGACAGTTTAACAGCAGAGACAACACACGCACGCGCTTCATGAACGTCCACGTTCAAGAACAGTTCAAACAGAATCAGCAGCAGACGGGAAGAAGAATCCAGTTAATCAGCTCGCAGCGGAGTTATAGTCAGCGAGTGTGCACGGCGGCCGTGCACGAGGCCCCGGACCCCACAGCAGACAGGAGTGAGTGAGTGAGTGTGTGTGAGCTTGACTGAGGATTGCGGTAATCAAAGTAAAAGGTGATTTCTGCAGGCGATAAGCCTGACAGGAACCCATGACAACAAACAACAAGCAAGCAGACAGACGGAGGTTTGGGGTCGCGACCCTGCAGACGTACCTCGGAGGGCTTCTGCCCGGTGCTCCTCCTGGGCTGTGACGAATGCTGCGACCAGCAGGTTGAACTACCTGCAGCGGAAACACGAGCAGCTCAGTTGTTGTGACCGTGCAGGTAAATTTCCCGTGTTGATTCCATCATGTTTGCCAGATTCCACCTGCGTTCCACCGGAACTCCTTCATACACGAGTCTTTAGCAGCAACTACAACCACTGCTCAGATTAAGCTTTTCTTCCCGTGAGGCCTAAACAGTAAAACTAGGTAAAGACATGTAACCGCCCTGCTACCAACAGCTCTGATTAACACGGTTTACGTGAACACCAGGACGCCGGGGAAGCCGCACGCTGTAATCTAACACGATGAGTCGACTCTTTGCTTGTAAAACCCACAGGTGCTGCTATTCTCTCGGTTTCTGGAGCTTATTCATTCCAATGCTCCGTGCAATCACCAACTCTTATAAAGCCGTTGAAGCGTTCCCCTCGTCTTGGTCTGATTTTACTCACTGTAAATTCGTTAACCTAAAGGATAACACGTGTCCGGACCTCCTCCGAGTCCGGTTGGAGCCGCGGCAGATAAAGTGTGCTTACTTCCATTGTCGGAGTCCTCGCTGCTGCTGTGGTGTCGGTTTCTCTTCATCGTGGTCTGGCTGCGGAGCTTCACCGTAGAGTTGCTGCATAATAAATGACACGTATAGAGAAATATAGAGAGCAGCAGTGACGGAACCAAGAAGACCTGATGCAGCACACGCCACATTTGCAGCACATCTCAACTTCGTGCTTCGTGCTAACACTAGGATATTGGGGTGAAAATACAGCAGTTTTCTCAGTTAGCAAAGACCAGATATGGTGAGTAAATACTAGTTAGACGGGTGTAGGGCTGAAAGGACGCAGAGTCGCCCATCTGACACCTCCGGTCGGACACATTTAAGCCCCAACACATGGATCATCTGCAGGAATGATTGCATCAGGTATCTGACCGAACCTGAGACCATTTCTGTCTCCCAGCATAGAGGAGCAACAGTAAAAACACGCCAACACACGCAGGAAAACAACGCCCATGTGTCCCGACACAAACATAAACAAGGAGACGAAACGAGTGGAAATCCATCTGTGGTCTGTTCGAGCACACGGGTGGCGGTGCTAATGCCAAATCAAGCGGGGATCCACACCCATATCGACCCTTATTTCAACAAACACTTGAAAGTATTCGCTTGCTAACCTAGCGGCTAACATTAGCTAGCAAAATAAATCCGACGCTATGTTTGCGTAAGTGTTGTAAAGTAAGATAAAACGGACAAGCGATGCTATATTTTATGCAGTTGCAAAGCACTAGCTTTTAAAACAATATGTCTGAGGTCGTGCATTTAAATCATGTTATAATTTTACCTCAAATTAGCGGGGTGGCTAATACTGTTATGCAACATGCAGGCCCACCCACAGCCGGCGCCTCGAGTGTTTATGATAAACGTGGTGTTTTCAATGTTCTGCTACAAGCGTTGTCTTAAAATAACATTTTACGAAACTGGAAGCTCAGACATGTTTCAACGCGGAACGGTATTACGCTTAATGTGCATGCTTTAAACGGACACAGTAACGTCAGGCTGCACGTTTCCAGGTGACGTTTGGGGTTAGCAACACCGGCTAGCACGTTAGCGAGGAGCTACACTGATACTAACCGCAGTTGCCATTTAGCATTAGCCACCGATGCTAACGGGAGACTGGCTTCAACAGTGCCCGTGTTTGAACGGCAAGAATCAGCTGGGGAAGCTTACAGACTGCCAATAATTACTGAAACTCCCCGGAAAGAGCAGACATTTCAAAACCACTTTCAACAGCAAAAAGTTGTGCAATGTGCGCGGCAACACAGCGGGACAGCGTAGCATATTTACCAGAGCTCCACTGGCTGGGGATTATCTTTGGCGCCATTTTAAATGACGATGTCGCGTTTTCCTAGCGGACAGCTACCGCGACCATACTAAAAACACCCACTGGTTCAAGCCCCTTTATGTCGCTCTATTACCCGTGTGCACAAATCAAATGTGCGTGGAGTTGAAGAGAGTTTAGACGGTACATACAGAGCACGCCAGGCCGATGCAAGCAGGTGTTTTTGAGTTTGATGTACAGCGCAGTTTCAGCCGTGAGTTCCGCTTGACCCGCATTCCACATACACAAACACGGCGGCGGCCTGGGAGGAGGTTACACACCCGGTGCTGCAGTTCCAGCGGGGGCCGCAGGGGGGCAGCAGCGCTGCGTTCTTCTTCTACTGATATAGAATCAACGCACTTCCTGTCTCGCGAACTCCGTTATTTATGTACGACACCTTCAGCGTTTCCTACATTTATTGATGTTTTTTTTGTAATTCATACATCGAAACACATTGTTACTGTTAAAATATACAATATTCTATCTAAATGAAACATATATCAAGTTCAATTGACAGGAAAAAGCTGTTTAATATAATAGTCCAGATCAATGCATAGAACAATTCACCTTTTAGGTAAATGCTATAGTGTAAAAACAACCTAGTGCGATTTAAATGATTTAGTTGGGGTTTTTTTAAATAAAAAAAACACATGCTGTGATGGACTTCATTGGATTTAAAGACTCTAAAATTGTGAACATGCATCCAGTATTTGAAGGATGAGGGGAAGTGAAGCCTGAGTAACATGCAGTGAAGCCTGAGTAACATGCGGTCTGAAGGGGACCCTGAACGCCTCACGGGAGAATCAGAACAGTCACGTGATTGAACGCAGCACAGATTGACAACAGAACATCCAGCAGCACTAAAGAACTAAAGACTGACTGAAATGTTTCAGAGATGACAGACTGGTTTATGCTTCACAGAACCAGTAAAACGGACCAAAATTCACAGTTTATGTACAATTACAACAAATAAGATCCAGAGCTACATGCTACAAGTCTCACCGTGTTCCCTGGGTGGACTGTAAATTCTTATCAGTTTTTAATGTGAAACGCCAATAAATCACATTTGTCATTGGGTTGATCATTTTTGAATCAAAGTGTTAACAACAGACGCAGCAGATTAGCTGCAGCCTGGGCGATCACTGCTGCGATGGGATTTTTCTCTTTTTATGTTAAAAAAAACACTCAAAAAATAACATTATAAAGCTTTGGTCTTCTTAAATGCTTATTATTCACTTTTCAGTTACTTCAGTTCCAACTAGCGGTTTGTTAGCATAACCCTAACCCCAACCCTTTGAGCTGTTTTCGCAGATTTTTACCAAAACGGTTCAGGCACAGAAAGCTAAAACTCTTGATTTTATTTTATTTAACGTTGCTTCTTCTGATGCATGTTTTTCAGAGAGCTCAAGCACAGTTAAACTAACCGCTGGCTGCAGTTTCCTGCTGGATCAGATGAAAATGGAAAACTTTTGATGGATTCTTTTTATGCTGCGATGCAGAAAAATGGTGACAGTTTTACCTAAATGAGGATCTATGGATAAAATGATTCCAGGAGTGATGACGACCCAGAGAACATCAGCACTAGCCTCAGAATCTTCCAGACTTGGACGTGTCCCTCTTCGCTGTTCCCGAGTTCATCTGATGGCCAGGATGGCGTCGTAGGACTTACCAGTCCGGCACACCTGGACGCTGGTGAAGCCGGCCTTGTTGAGCATGCGTTTGTACTGGGATGGCGGATATTCTCGGCCTTCCGTCTGAATCAGCATGCTGAGGGAGAAGAGCTGGGCCATGACCGGCCCTCGCCTGTTCTCAAACAGCAGGGCCTCCACCAGCAGGATGCCTCCACCTGCAGGGACAGACCACCAAAAGCTGTGGAGAGATTCCTCTGGAGGGGGGTGTGTGTGTGTGTGTGTGTGTGCCACAGCAGGTCACACCTGGTCTGCACGCATCATAGATCTTCCTCAGCAGCATCAGACACTTCTCCTCAGTCCAGTCATGAATTATTCTGCCCAGAATGTACAGATCCGCAGGAGGAAGCTGATCGCTGAAGAAATCTCCTGTGTGCAACAGGAAGTCGTGTCATCGCTGCAGACCAAGCTTTGAGGAGGCGCACGCAGTCACATGACCTGATCGTTTTGTATGTTCCTGAAGACACTCACCAGCTTGAAATGCGATGTTATCGTCATCCTGAGCGAAATGTTTCTGAGCCATTTCTACCACGTGCGGCAGATCGAACACGGTGACCGAGGACGAGGGGAACGCCTTCAGCACCTCCCGGGCCAGAGCCCCGGTGCAGCCTGGGAGTGGCTCAACAAAACACACGGACATGAACGCATAAGGGTCTCATCATGGTTTGTGGAAGGAGTAAAGAATTTAGGATCTGACCTCCCAGATCCACGATGTTCTGGAAGCAGGAGAGGTTAAAAGCTGTCGCGATGTCGTGTCCGTCCAGAACCCAGGTGGAGTTCATCAGGCCCATGAACTTCAGGGTCTGCTCCTCCGATCTGAAGTGTGATTAAAGAGCATGATGGAAGCCACACGCTGCACTGAACCCACCCAGCAAACACAAACCTGTAAATGGCCTGGAAAATGTCCCCCGCTGGGAGGCCAAACGTCTTTTCGTTCTGGTTCTTGCCCTCCCTGCATGGACACAGGACAGAGAACCGTGTGGACATGTTCTGTTGAGTCCTGCAGATGGTTCTGGGGACGGCGGCTCCAGAGCAGGTCTCTGAAGGTGCAGGAACACACGCCTACCTGACGGCGTCCGTGATGTTGTTCCAGAGCGGGTAGATGGTCTGTGATTGGTAGACGATCATGTCGTGGAGAGACTTGGCGCTGCCTCTGGCCAGGTAGAGGTTCGCCACATCGGTGCTGCTGTACAGGGCTGCTTCCACCAGAGAACGTCACATTTAACACACACTTAACACACGTTCTACTCTCAGCTCGCCTCACCTGTTCCATCACACGTCTCCACCTCCAGGATCTCGATGCCCACCAGTGTGTCCAGCAGCCTCTCCGCCCCGTCCACACTGGTGTCCAGTTCCTGGGCTATTTGCTGGGCGCTCAGGGGCTCCGGGGACTTCAACAGGAGGTCAAACACTCCGAGCTCACAGGCAGAAAAGATCACCTGTAGTGAAGAGCAGCATTAACAGCACCTGGCTACCAGCCTCCCAACCAGCGTCTCTTCTGCCTCCGGGTCCAGACGTTGTTCTGATTCTAGAACACAAACGTCCTGCACAATCCTTTGGATGTCGTTGAATCAAACCGCTTCCATATAAAGCCGGTCAGACACGAGACCGGAGACGCTTTATTGATTTTAGAATGTGGATATTTAATAAATGCTAGAAAGGAACAGGGGGCTTCCCATCAGAAGATGGTGGCTATTTCTTTGTTGGAGAGAAACCAAGTCATTGTTTTCCGGGGACCATATTGTTATCAATGCATTAATTCCAAACACTGAGTAACAATATTTTAAGAAAAACAGGATAAATGAGTGATATCCAAAATAAGAGTTTATTTAACTCCGTTAGCAGAAATTAGCTTCCACGTTTTTCTAATTTGAACAAATGTGAATTATTTTTCTCATTGGGGGACCAAAATGGATCCAGCAGGGATCCACTGCAGCAGATTAACTTAAAATAGAGTCCTGCAGAAATCAGAAAGCTCTGTGGAGAGAATCGATCTGAATCATGTGGGAAAACGTTACCTTGGAGACCCGGAATCCATTGAAATATTCCAGAAGTTTAAAAGGATAATCGAGCTCACTCTGAGAGAGATTCTCTGCCATGGCTGACCCTCCTGATGGAACACGCACAAAATCCCGATGAAATCACTGTCCGAACTCCTGAGAGGCTTCAGGATCAAGAATCACCGGACGGATTCCGCCGACAAACCGGGGGGAATATTTTTGGGGGGGTGGTGGAGGAACCAGGACGTCGGCGTTGTGTCCAGGAACCGGAGCGGGGTCGAAAGAGCATCTGCGGCTTAAACACTTTCGCTCCGCGGATCTCCGAGTGATCTGAAGTCGGCGGACGTGAAGGAAGCGGAGCAACGTCACGCCACACGAGGCTGCAGTTCCAGGAGCAGCCGGAGCGCCGCGGGGGCGCTGTTGTACTGTTATTGTCAGGACAGCGTGCGCGTGTGGATGAAATTCGTGACTGTTTCATCACAAAAACCTGATTTTTGACGGTTTGCTTTTTAATCAACCAAACCTTTCACACCAAACATGAAAATCAACATAACTGACAAGGTCTATAAATAAAGTCTTTTTAAAGGCTGATTACTGATGAGTAAAATACAAAAATTCCACATCTAGAACGTCTGTTATTGGCTGGAATTCTTGTTTAATGCAGGAATATTTTAAACCTAACATCTTAGGATGCCTGTTGGGCTGTGATGGTGTCAAATGTCTGCAGAATTTTATGTTCCCACCTGAAGAACTTTCAAACATTCCTCTGGGTTTATCAGAACCAACGGCCACATGAAGCCTGAGGATTAAAAAAATCAGAGAAACCTAAAGTTGAATCATTCACCTTTGAATACCTGCTGATTCAAGAGGGATCTGTGATGAAGTCAACTTCTGCCCAAACACTGAAATTGAACTGAAATTCTGTCCCGGCCCCCGGGCCTCCATCTGTGGGCTCAGATGAACCTTTTAGTGGGCTGTAAAAGTAACATTAGGACAGAGATCCAGCAATAAAGTCAAATAAAGTCGAGACGTTTTCAATTATTAACCAAATCGATTTATTATGCATGAACAAATCCCTTCCTGCCTCTGTCGCGCAGACACACACACACACACACACACACACACACACCCAACATTTAAATACATGATGTGGAGGGTTCGGATAGCTCACTCGTTTTCGCTGAACATGCTTTAATAAAACGCCATAGATATTTACAGGATAAGCAACGTTTCAGAGGATTCTCAGCTCCCGGTCCCGCCCTGCAGCACTCTAAGCTTCTTACTTTTATTGAATTTTCTGGAAATTCACCCACATTAAAAAAAAAAAAAAGAACAGAAAGAACAAAAAAAAAAAAAAAGGGGGTTTTGGCCGGCACCACGTAGCGTTATGTAGGTGGAGTTGATGGACTACATAAATATGGCAGTAACACTGAGTAACTCATGGGTCTATTTACACGCACGTGCACTGGGGAAATGTGAGTGTGGGTGGACGACTGACTGGGAACAACCGTCTCCTCCGTCCCTCCGCTCGCCGCCTCTGTTCGAGCGTCAGCACTGACACAACAAACAAAATAAGGCACGATTAATACTTGGACCGCTGGGGTGGGGTGGGGGGTCTACAGACCTGCAGCTTGTGAGGTGTGTAAACAACTGTCTAGTGATGGAAACTTCCCTTTGTATTCCTGATCAGATTGAAAAACAAGAGTCACACGGCCGCCGCCCCCCACTCTGACTCCGCCCACTCTCCCGCTATGCTACTCAAATACAATCACATGGTGACAAACAGAAAACTAGTAGTGCATACACTACAAACACAAAGGAAAACATGGCCTTCTGATCCTGCCGTGGGCGTCAGCTCTCTGGCTACGTCTGACCAACTTCCACCCGGCGCTCGCCCATCGTCGTGGCGACCACAGCTCCCCCTAAACCCCACCCATCTTCTGCAGAAATGATTCAAATATTTTGGGGGGTTTATAAGTAAGTGCACAAGCCCCTGTCTCCCCACCGGGTCAGCGTTCTGTCTCTCTGCCCCGCCGAAAAGCCTTCTGGTGTCGCGGGATCGGGATGGGGATGGGGGGGAGGGGGAGGGGGGGCGGAGGGAGGTTCAGGGTGTGCAGGAGGGAACGCCCCGCCTTTCCGGCAGAGCCGCAGACTGAGAGGGTGAAGAAGTCGCGGGCAGCAATGAAGAGCAGCTGGTGGGTAGATGGGGCGGGGGGGTGGTCCTGGGGCAGGGGGGGTGGTCCTGGGGCGGGGGGGGTGGTCCTGGGGCAGGGGGGGTGGTCCTGGGGCGGTCTGTCGCAGCTGTCGGGGGCTCCAGGCTTTGGTCAGTGATGAACCGCTCAGTCGTTCTTCAGGTGGTCTTTGATGTCCTCCTCGTCCGTGTACTCCGAGGGCTCGTCTCCGGGCTTCAGCAACCTCCCGACGTAATCGTATTTTTCTAGAAGGCAGCAGTGGGACTGGTTAAACTGGTTAAACTGGTAACCAAACACCCCCCCGAGCGGAACCCGATACCTAAAGTCCACTTTCAACAACAAACTTTCGACAGGAACGCTGCACCAGACTAAAGCTGGAAAAACATTTTGCTGCTTCCTGAGCCACATGTCTCTCTCTCTCTCTCTCACACGCACACACACACACACACGTGCACGTTCCAGCTGATTTAACGTCTCTGGATGGCGCATGAGTGCGTCCGTGTCAACACTCGCAGATGTTCAAGAAGAGGGAAGTTGACCTACGAGTTAAACAGTAATTGACTGACCTCTTTTCTTAACATCCGTTAATCTCTCGCAGTTGCAAGTTGCCGCACGCTAAAGTTGCCGCTGCAACCAGAAGGGTTGCTGGTTATAATCCCAGCCCCGACGGCGAGTTAATCTTTACACACGGGGATTAGATTAAAATAATTGGGTTCAGAGTTTCGTCACTTTCTGCCGACATGGCCGGTGACATTTTTACGCGACCGAGGTTTGATTTCACTCCAAAAATAAACTAAAACCCGGCTCTTCTGCTGGACCGTTCCGCCTCCGCCGACGACCGATTGTGCTGAACTACAACCGTGGAGTCACGCAGATCGGACCGAGGCGGTACCGGTGACGCCAACCCACCCAGAAACTGCATCTCCCACTCTCTCACGCTCTCCATCTGCACGGCGGTGAGGTCCGACAGGTCGTCGTACTCGTCCCTCAGGGCGTCTTTCTCCAGACAGAACGTGGCCAGGCCTCTGGAGGCGTCCCGGCCCGCGAAAATACCATAAGGACCATCTGAGGACAGGAAACAGAAAGTTAAACTGGAGGAGTTGGTGTCAGTGATTCGGGGGGTTTCCAGGAAAACGACTTGCTCTTTATCTGAGAAGCCGCCAGTGTTGAAGAACCCAGATCTTCAGAGATGAGGGCACCGGTTTCAGCCCGAGAACTTCCGATTATCTCGATGTTACAACACGCACGCGAGCACGTGAGCGGCCCGTCTTTTCCTCCCCATCCTCCAGAACATCATCTGACCACCATGTGAAAACTCTGCAGGCTTTCACAAACAAAAACGAGCTGCGTACGTGCCGCTGGCGATAAAGCGAAGGCGCTTTATCACCTCGGAGATTAGACGTGCGGCTCGGCAGCACATTTCCTTGGAAGGCGACGCGGCTCTGAATGTCTGCACACATTAGACGGGGCAGCGTGCCGGTCCCGTTGGACCGCTCCGTTCCAACATTATTGGAATATCTTGGACCAAAGCTGAGCTGCAGAGATCAGGCTCAGCTGTGTCTGCAGAATTTAATGGCTGCTGTTGGAATAGAACCAGCAACCAGTCAAGAACTTTGAATAGCAGAATCGGTACAAGATTCCAAAAGACAAATGCAACATTTATCTGGGGGGGGGGGGTGGCTCAAGTCCTCCACAGCTGGGCCCAGTATCTGCTCACCCAATGGGGGACAAATTCTGACGTGGACGAACCGACACGCGGTTCCGTCAGATTATTCAGCAACAGGACACGTTGGCGTTTCGGTCCAACGTGTCCTGTCGGTCTCCGTGCACGAAAAAAAAGAAACGCTGCTGACAAAGAGATCTTACAGGCTTTACCCGAACAGGCAGCCGAGTCCACTGAGACAAAAGGCTGCCGGACGGGTCCGACTTGCTGCTTCAGAACCTCAACTCAAAACTCATAACAAACGGCTCCGATGCACTAAATCGTGGGGGAGCCGCAAATATTAACCCGATGTTTAAATGTTTCATTTCGCACACAAGTCAGAAACTGCAGCCACGTCATCAAAGCCGCCATTTTTTACATATTATATTTGCAAAAGAGCAAATATTCCGTCCATGCGAACCAGCGCTGGCGAGACCGAACTGTGTGCAAGCACGGGCGGCTAACGTTAGCGGCTAGCTGGCTGCCTCTAATCCCGCATCACGCTCCGAGTTACGCGATGGGCTCCAAACTTTAGAACCCGTCGTTCTGTAAAGGTCACTGCGGAGCAACGACGCGTAGGGCGAGTTAAACGCCACGAAACTTTGGCCACCGTGCGGGGGAGCTAACAGCTAGCAGCCCATTCAGAGGCACAGCCACCGCCGCCGAGCTAAGCTAACCACAGCGGAATTGCGCCCAAATGTTTGTACCGCACAACTCACCAAGAAGTCCGTGTGCGGTGGCCCCACACCCACCCACCAGCAACTCACCTTTCCCATAAAACTTTTTGCCACTGGTCACGTCGAAAATTTTCATGTTGACTGCCATCAGGATGCGCGGGTTCTGGAGTCCGTCGTACTCCCGCAACTGCTCCAGAGTGAAGTCCCTTCTCCTCATCTTTGGAAGCGCCGAGGCCTCGTCGCCCTGACCCGTGCTGGAGACGAGCCGCCTGCCCCACCGCCGGTACAGCAGAACGCAGCCCGAAACCACGAACACCAAAACGCTAAGGTTCAGCAACATCGCGCCGAGGCCAAGTCCGTTCGACTCTCCCACTGTCCCCTGCCCGCCGCTGGTGTCTACAGGACCGCTCGAACTGCCTCCGTCGTCCGCCATACTGCTGTTAGCGCCTACCCGCCCCTGTGTCGGTGATGTGTTCGCGACCTATTGGGAATAACACAACCACCAGTTGCGTGACCCGAGCAACGCTCAAGTGCTACGTACATACGTAGTTTTTTTTTTTGTTTTTTTTGTTTTTTTAATGTCATTCATCAATTAGCCCACAGAAACCAAGGCAATTTATCGTGAGATCATTTGGCAAATATAGTCTAAATAGTAGCCAAAACAGGATGCATTGCTGTTTTAGTTTAATCAAAGTGTCTGACGATAGTTAACATTTTCAAATAAGATATGGAGACATAGATAATCCAGAGAAGCGGGGTCATTGACGTACACTGTTTTGAGTCACCGAATATATTTAACTTGAAAAGGTTTTTTTGAACGGTATTTATTTCAGAACTATTTAATGTCCAATTTACGATTGTAATTGAAAGCAGCGAAACCGTCAGTGCCTAATTTGCACCCGGAACCCGAGATGCGCATGCGCAAACCAACATTACATTACAAAGAAACGCAAATTGGTTGGCCTTTTGGTCATGACCGCAAATTGGTCAAGCCGTCTTATATTAATATACTCAGCATTAATTTAAAAGGGATTCAGTTTATGAGTTACATATGAATCAGTTGACTTCAGGAAAAGTGTAAGTTTTGGTATTCCCAAAGCTAAGGCAACAATTGGCGAAGAGTGGGACTTGTTGCCTTTATATTTTTTAATAGCAAATAAAGTTTCTATTTGTTCATTTCTCAATTTGACATTAACAATTGATGCACCTTTGTGGAAATGAGGCTGAAAGACTTTTCCACATAGACCTTAACTGTCCTTTATGTGGCATTTTGACTTGGAGAAGTTTCTTTTTAACAAAACTAAAATGAAGGATGGCTTTGATGGAAAAACATTTTGGCCAAAATGATAAATTGGACTGTTAATCTTTTCATTTTCCTTGTGAAATTTCATATTAATAAGGTTAAAATATCCCAGTCAACCCCATCATTTCATTATTCTTGATTGAAATCAAGTTATCAACTCTTTGACTCTCAATAGTGAGGCTCCGCCACCGGGTCTGTCTTGGATTCAAGGGTTAACCTGGGTAAAAGGGTCGTTGACTCAGGTGGCGGATCATTGGATCGGATGCACATTAGAGAATCATGACCCTTGAGGAGACACATCTGAGGGTGTCCTCCTCTGAAGGAGGTTGTTGAACATCAAAAAGCTGTAAAAGTTAACCAGTACTAGTGGCGTGTGTATATTCAGCGTGTATGTGCGCAGTAGCAATACAAGATTGCATAATAGTAGGTTGCTTTATGATCAAATCCCCTTGGCCTTGATTTTTGGAAGATCAAGGGTCGAAGTCAGATCTTTTAATCCCCATATTTGCTCTTTGATGGTGTTTCCTCTTTGTCTCTTTAGTTCTCTACGCCATGTTTGGCTCTTGACAACAAAAGGAAGTTGTAAACAAGTTATAATCACAACTTTGTCCCGCATACCGTCGAGGAAACGTACACGTGCCTCGCGTCGTTCGTTTTCTCAGGTATAGACACAGGATTTTTATTTATAACGGAATAGTGGAATCACAGAAGCTTCTGGGGTCTTGCTACAGGTCCCTGAGAGCTGACCTCAGGTCACGAGGAAGAGCCATCGTACACCCATCGTATTGTACCGCCACCTGGGCGTCGTCTCGTTCCGCTGATTAATTCTTTGTGTTCACCCTCTATTCCATGTTTGGTCTGAGTCCTCTCAGATGTCCCTCAAGGACTCTCAGTCTCACATGACCCCCGACAATTTCAAATGCTTTTATTTTCCTTTTGCAGCGGACACAAACATAAGCACTGTGACAAAGTACCCACAGTGATTCTGATTACAACAACCCCCTCAAAACTAGTACATGGAAATATGAGACTTAAACGACTTGACTGATTTCACACCAACAATTCGGACAAAGCAGTTAAAACAAACATTTGTAAACGAAGTGGAAACTCGCTTCTCTTCCTTTGTTCGTTTATTTGATTTTTGACTCAATAATTTTCGTCAAGTTTATTGTTTCTTTTGATTTGATTTCCCGTCAGGTCCAGAATAAACCGGAAATGATCGGGCTCGTTGATCGCTCAGCTTCCGGGTGCAGATCGGGCAGCGCCTCCTCCTCGGTGACTGTAGCGTGGCAACGCAGTTTTGTCCCTCGCGGTTTCCCGTAGCGCAACAGACCTCCACATACCAAAACTACCCAGTGATTTAAATACCCGACGTGGCTGAGAGACACATTGCGTAAAGTTCAGAGACGTTTACTGGTGTAATTGTTTTAATGTCTGGATCGCGACAAACTGCCACGTTAGTGTAGTTTGTCCTCTTTTATGGGCCCCTCGGTCGTGTTTGTGGGCCGTTATCTGTTTGCGCACTTCCTGTCAACACATTTCCCTCCTCGGCCTGTTTGCACTCTTACAGCTGCCTTTTCCTTTATTTTGGGGCCATCAGCTGATTAATCCGAGAGAACCTGGGGAGGCGGACAGATCATAAGAGAAAATGTCTCGAAATCAAGTGGTTTATGGGGTTTTTTTGGTTGTTTTTATTTTTACAATTCAAAACAGGAACATGCATCTCTTAAATCCTAAAACACACTCAAACCGCTACCAATAAGAACTTCTTAAAATCAAAAGAATCGCTTAATAGTGAGTTATTTTTTGTAGTATTTACACTTTTTCTTCAAATTCAACACTAAATCCTCTTTAAAATTATCAGCACATAAAAGGAAAGCTAATGATTTAAGTGCTCTAAAGCACTAACCCTTAAACATTAAGAAGTAAACGTCAAGCTAAAATATACTGTAATTTCATGTTATGCTCACACCCATAATTCCATCTGAAATATTTCCTTTATCCAAAGCAGAAGCAATCGGAAATGCAATGAATACCTAAGACTATTTCATAGGAAAAAAAAAACAAACAATAAATTATGCCACTTCTGGGTCTGAAATTGTAGTTAAAGCTTCCCAGAAAAACAACAAACACATTTCTGTAGTCCTGCATTAAAAATTTAAATGATTAGCTGTCAGAATTAAAATCATCCAGGCGTGTAGGTGGTGATGCAGCAGCTCCAGGGGAATCAGTCCTTCACAATTTCATCATTTTAGACCTTAATTTGATTGTCGTGATCAAGAGCAAAAAACAAAACCTGATGTTTGTCAGTTTGAAACAACTGTAAAAATCGATGAAAAACCCTTCAAGAGAAAAGGGAAATTCTCCCTCCTGGTAAATCAGACTAAGGCACAAAGGACTACCTGCAGTATGTCTAAGTTTGGCAAATCAGAATCCCAGTCCAACGGGTTATGGCCCAGAACTGTTCAGCACCGGGCAGACTAACAGGGAAATGCAGGGAATGCATTTTTTTCTTTGCTTTTTGTAAACGTTATGAGCAGTCAGGTGCACAGGTTAAAGCTCTGCCTATTTATACTCGCGCTGAAATGAAATGCGCAGATTAAAAACCAAGTGAAGTCAACCCGGGCTCAGACCAAAGGTCTGCAGCTCTGCAACCTCTGGATCTGCTGTTGCATCACATCTTCTCTCTGCCCCCCCACCCCCACACGAGGACGGGGCTTCATTTGTTCACGCTTTCCTTTCTCCCTCCTGCCGCCGACTCCTTCTTCTTGCCCGGGGCTGCTGCCGCCGTCCTCTGGGCGTGTTCTTTTGGTGCGTGTTGTGCGGCGGGGGCTGCAGAGCCGGAGGATTTTGAGGGCTGTGTGGGCTTTGAGGTAGAGTTGGAAGGATGTCGCCGACGCCTCCCGTCCTCTCCAGCTGAAGATGAGTGACACCTCCTCCTGCCTCCTTCCTCTCCCATCGGGGGCTGCAGACGGGGGGGGGGGGGGGGGGGGGGGGGGTGTCAGAGTGCGCTGTAACTGTAATTTAGTGGATAAAAGGGCTCCATAACCACAGTACACTCACCACCACCCTGAAGTCCTCCAGGTTCTTGAACTGGCGGAGGTGTTCCTGCAGCTTTGGGTCGATGGGCTGGTTCTTCATCCTGGAATACTTCAGGAAGGCCCAAAACTTCTCCAGCCCGTAGAGCTGACCTGGACGGAGGAGGAACCAGCATATATGATCACAGGTTCTGCTGAATTATTGAAACAGCTGCTCATGACTCCTCAAGTAGAAAACCTGGGAGGGTAACGGGGGTCGGACACATTTAGTCGACGCTCTTTTAGCCCAAGACTAAAATAGCTGCAGGCTGAATCATCTCGTCTGCTCTGCTGGGTCACTCAGTGCCTTGACAGGGTGTTTCTAGTTGCTCAGCTTTACAGTGGAATCTTGGAGAACAATGCCTTCATTCATGCTAAAGCCTTTCTCATCCATCTATATTTGTGTGCAACTGCACGAGGGAGAATGTTCTGGTTCTGACCTGCTGGAACACCTACAAGGGGCCACGGCCGAGTTTCCATTCATTATTTACCTTTCTCAAAGTCTTTGAGGGTCTCCTCTTGAAAGTCCTTGAACAGATCTAACCTGAATCTCTTCTCCAAACCGTAGCTGTAGAATCTGAACAGACACTCCAGCCCGTACCTGTAGGGGGGGGTAAAAACAGACACTTAGACCCTGAGGGGTAATTCAGTTGAGGGTGGTGTCTCGGTTGACAGGAGAGCAACATTTCACAGCGTTGACTGGCTTCACCCTCCCTGAACCGGGCAGATCAGTCTGCTGGGTTGTGGCTGATCCAGGTTAACGAGACCTGCTGCAGTTCTAGAGTTCTAACTTTATCTGCTAACACGCCATGAGTGTCGCTCCCTTCCAGAGGCGTGGAAATGCCTCCGACTTCACAGCCTGTCCCTCCGAGTCGGACCTGCCGCTGCTATTTAAAGACTCTTTTACACTAAATTCCGTCGGCAGGGTAAACTGATCTTTGAGACAGACGCCGGCGTGAAGCTGCCCCAGTGTGGCGTCCAACATGAAGTCACCGCTCACGTGTCCCGGCCGGCTGCAGCCATGATGGCGACACACAAATCCTCCTCTCAGACTTGGAGCTCCAACAGCTTCTGGGAACTGATGGATATTCAAATTTTCCAGATCGTTGTGATAATTAGAAGAGTTAAAAGCTGGGAGGATCGTGCCACTACGAAGGTCAGAAACAATCCAAAAGCTCCGCTCTTTCTCATCAACAACGGAGCAGAACCTTAAAAAGCTCATCAGGAACTGCTCTGACCCACCTGTTGTTTTCCTTGGCGTCCTCCACGGCGCACTGTTTGAACTCCTCGTACATCCTCCTGTTGAAGTTGTCCCTCAGGAAGAACGACCAGAACCGGAAGAGGGTGTTCATCTCCTGAGACTGGCCGATGCCGCACCGCTTCCTCTCTGGAACACAGAATTTCCATAAGGAAAATGCACACACACAACTTCTTCTCCCGAGTGTGACCAGCGTTTGGTTTAAGCACCGTTGAGGCACCGTCGGCGGTACTTGTGGTACCCCTGCTGGGTGAAGCCGTTGTCCTTCAGCATCTCGTGGGACGGATGCCAGAACTTGGGCAAGGACTGGGGGGTGCAGCCGTAACCTCCTGATAGCGGAGCTCCCTCTGACGGGGAGGCGTTGGAGCTGCTGTAAGGAGGACAAGGAGAAACCTCAACACCTAAAGGCATCGCTGCGTTTACATCCAAACATCCGGACGACCCGCGGGCGGACCTGATGGACGCGGAGCGCGGTCGGTGTTCCCGTGAGTCCATCACCCAGCCGATGTGGGCTTCCTGAGGAGGATTCAGACTGTGGCTGGTTTTCTTCTTCCTCAGCATCTGGACCACAGGAAAGAACAGTCAGAGGGAACTTAGAGGCTCGTCAGCGACTATCACAGGGACTCAGCTCGCAGGTCCAGGCAGGCCTGGAATAATCCGACAGTTTCCTGCCAACAGGTTTAGAGACGAGGACACCGATTCCATCCTGCACCTGCGTGTCGCCTCACCTGTCCGTCGAGGGTTCTGCACTCCTTCATGACGGGGTAAAAACGCGGCGTCTTGTTGGGGTCCTGGCGTCCAGGTGTGCGAGGTGTCCTGGGAGTCCGAGGTTGGCGGCTGTGTGGTGACTCTGGCACCGATGTCGGTAGCGAATGGGCCATTTCTGTCCCGCTGTCGACTGCATGATTTTGATACGTCAGTGAGCTTCGGTCCGACCAGTTTTAACAAAAGCTGAACTAAAACCTCACAGCTCTTATATATGAGAGCTCTATTCTCTTCTACATATTCTCAACCATGGAGCTCTGAGGAGTCAATCCCACCTGGCATCGGGAGAGCTGGCACTTCCTGGTTGTGGTCAACAGGCACTTTCGGGGTGAGGGTCTCAAACTCATCCTGACTGATGACGTTAAGCTTCTTGAAGTTCTCCGCGTCCTGTTGGAGAACACAAAGAATGTCAACAAGAAAGAGGTTGGGCTTCATTTTGTTCATCAAGACATTCATATTATTCAAGTCTGTCACATTAAAAAGTAAAACTGAGGTTCTACTGAATTAAGTGAGATTATTGTGAGCGTGGGTATTAATAAACGACCAATAACTGATGGTCAAGCACAATCCTCATCTTTGTTTTGCAGTGCTGACTGATAACGGTGCGTCAGCCTGGTCAAACAGCTGATGCACCAGCAGCTGCACACAGGCAGGAATCGTGTAACACGTAGCAGATGTGAGGTGTACTTTAATCTTTAACACGTCGAGTGGCCTTGGGGTGGGTGGGTGGGTGGGTGTGTGTGTGTGTGTGTGTGTGTCTGTGTGCAAGTGTCCAGCCGTGGCATTTCCCACACGGCTTAACCTTTGAACCCCAAAAAAATCAGCTGAACATGGTGAAAACGGAGGAGAATAAAAAGGAATGTCTTCCCCCTCAGTCAACACAGCACAGCTCAGCACGGATCTGCCGGGCTCGTGCGCACGTTCTGGAGCCACTTGCACATAACGACCCAGCATTATATTCACCTCCCAGACTTCTATGCAAACATCCTGTGTGTAGAAGGCCGACCCTGAAGCTTTTTACCGTTATTCATAGACCAGATCAGTCGTCGGCAGCTGTCTGACACATATTTTAGCTGCAGGCTCAGACAGTGGAAGATTATTTTTTTGTGCTCCACCACCGTGAGAGATTTAACAGCTCAGTCAGGATGGATTTATGTCAAAGTTGTCAGGGGCAGGAGAGCACTGAAGGGGCCTCTGAAACCAGAACATCCATTCTCCACATAACAGGTCTAGGTTTAAGGGACTGTGGTAAAAAAAAAAAGAAGCAATTTTCTGAGATGTTTCAGCTACAGAAGTGACTCCTGAGCAGGTAACAGGGGTTCCTGCTAACGCGTGTTGGTGTAAATTATCCTTAGCTAATGCCTGGGCAGAATACTTGCAAATGCTCAATAAACCTCATATATTTGTAGGTACAATCTGACACTGGTGCGAGGAGGAAAATGGGGGGAATCCTCCCAACTCAGAAGAACATATTGGACCCTGCCTGTTTTTACCTTGGTACATTCCATCTGTTCCATTCCCTTCCACAGGTCCTGCTCATAGTAGTACAGCCCATCGTTGATAGCTTTGGCCAAGTCTGTAGTGATCTTGGCGCGGGACTCGTGGTTGCCCGTCCGATCGCCACTGGGGTGCTTTCGCATATAGGGAGGGGTCTGGGTGACGATGAGGATCTTGTTGACGTCCTGGTCATCCAGCTCATAGTCCGAGTCGTCCTCATCGGACCAGTCTGTGAACTTGTTTTTCCTGGGGGCCATCTGCTCCATCTCTTCGTCGAACATGAAGTCCAGTTCTTCCTGGTCAGGCTCAGTGGGCGGCAGCACCGGGTGGCTTTTTGCAGGGGCGTCGCTACGATCCTAAATCATACACACGGTAAAAACTTTAAGAAATGATTCTTTTAACAACCATGCTCGCAAAAACACAACTCCTATGGATTTTTGACGACAGAGGAGATAAGATGAGGATAAGATGAGGTAAGATAAAGGAGGAAAGGAACAAGTATTTTAGCTGGGAACAGGAAGTACTCAACTGTAGGGAGGAGGTCAGTTTGGAGGGCTGAGGGAGGAGAGGAGCTGAGAACACAGGCGTCGTCACTGACACACTGCCAGGCGACAGGTGGGAATGGAGACAAGAAGAGCAGGAAGAATCAGGTAAAGGAGGTGAGAGGAGCATGACGGGACCACGGCGCACATCTGTACCTTCGTCTGTCGGTGGCGCTTTTTCCACTTGTATCCAGGCATCGGGGTCAGGTTGAGGGGCGGCGTTGTCGGTGATGGGGAGCGACCCCTTGCTGTCCTGAGGCTCCTCAGGCTCAGGAGACTTTGTCACAGGTGATGAAGCTAAAAGAGCAACAATGACGCACTGTCACCTTATATTTGAGTGAAAACTCAGATTTCTGTAGTAGATTATCATTAATAAGCACATGGATGAACAATGAATTTAATATATTGTGAAGCTCTAAGAAGAAAAAAAAAAGTGTATTTTAATTAGTTATTTCATTAAAACCTAAAGATTGAGGCCAAATGTAGAGTAATAAACCCACAGATCTTGTGTTATAACCACATTTTCCATTAAAAACCAGCAGAGTTCATCTTTATTCCACCCTAAAGACCAAAGGTTTGTGTTGGTGAGCACTGACCGGAGTTTATGGAGCCGAGCGTCTGTCGGGGGACAAACTCGGGACAGTTGATGAGCTGGGAGAAGTCAGTCCGAGGGGAGCCGATGATGGATGGGGTGGGAATGGGCCAGCGTTCCGGGTCGACTTTACAGCGGATCTTATCGTCCACCAGCTCCACCTCTTTGCTGCTCTTAAGAGCCTAGAGCACAGAAATGATTCAGTCTAAATCCCAGGACAATGGCAACACCTGACGGAGGGTGGCGAGCACCTCCACGATGATGTTGATGTCCATGGTGAGGGCCTGAACTCTGTGGAAGCTGGCGATGAGCGAGATGGGGAGGAAGCCCTGGGCGTCCATCTTTCTCCTCAGGAAGAAGTCACGCTCCAAATTGTGGAGGCTGAAGTAGTATTCACTGCAGGAGCGAAGGATGAACACAAGACAGACGTGACGAAACAGCCCTGAGGGAGTTTCTGATGATTATGACGATATTTGTTCGACAATTTCATGAATGAACACCACACGGTACAAGAGAAATTAAGTTCTCCAAATCTTTCTGCTGCCTAAATGTCAAACGTTCTGCCCGGAAAACAAAATCTGAAGCTGAAAAGGCTCCCCACCCTGTCAGACCATTTAAAGTCACACACGCGCACACACACACACACGCACACACACACACACACACACACGGCTCTGCCTGCAGGCCATGGGTCGCTCTTTCTTGTAGAGTCACGCTGGCTGACTGAGCAGCGTGAAAAAAGAGACGTGAGAGAAGATGACAAGAATGTCCGCTCTTCCTCCACTCGCCCATCCTCCCTCCCAAATATTTTCTATTATTTCTCCCCCCAGACCCCCCCCCACACACACACACACTCCCATCTGTGGCCCTCCACTATATTTAGGAGCCTACTTTACCCTCCACCCACCAGTCTACAGCCCAAACTGTCATTCAGTAGGTGAACTGCGCCCCCTGCAGGACAGACATCCCAACTTCATGAGTTCAGATCTAAAACGTGTCACAAAAAGAAACTGATAAATCTGATTCGACATTTACACCAAGGGGGTCAACACCTGACTGGAACCCTACAAACGGAGAGGCCAGTACTCACATCTGTCGTTTGATGTACTCCTTCAGAAGCTTTTCATCCACAGTGTACATCTGGACCTTGCTGCCATCGTCATAGTAATAAACCATGTTGTTACCGAACTCTGAGGACCCCTGAGCAGAACCGTCGGACTGAGCGTCTCGGAAACTCTGACTGTATTCGTAATGACCTGCAAGAGCCGGGAAGCACTTTCACAACTCGACATCCATCCAGAGTTTCTCCGGGAATAAGAATGGAAGGCCTACCTCGTCCACGACCTCTCCCGCGCCCGCGCCCTTTTCCTCTCCCTCGAACACCTCCTCGGACGTCCCCCTCACTCCGGATGCTGGGGCCATCGCTCCCAAACTCGTGATTCTCTCGTCTCCAACCTAAAAGTAGGATTTTTAAGTGAACCCCGGTGGCGTACACATTTAGATAACCACAGAAGCCTTTAGCGCGCAGCACAAGGGTTCTTTAGGCCGGTTAGTCCCTGCATCGAATCAGCAAACAAAGCGTTCAGAATCGGGAGAGGTGACGAGAGCAGGTGGTGCGGAAACATGGAGCGGAGGTAAAAGCAGAAAAACAGAGCACTTACTCCTGCTGCTATCATGCACCCTGTTATTATGGAGTGTGTGGTTGGGCGACGTGGGGTCAACCGAGTCCCCGCCCGGCTCTGTGTCCGTCTTGTTGCCGCCATCCCGAGATCCTTCTTCCAGCGGCAGAGAAACCCACTTACGTTTGTTACCTGGCGATGGTTGCACACCGAAAACACAGCTTCAAGAGTTTTGTTCCACTGCAGTTTAAAAGGATGAGCTGATCAATCTGGACTGTCTCGGGAGGCAGCTGGGTTTGAGCCTAAAGCCACCCGTGCGCTACTGTAAAGACCGGTCAGGTGACAGAAGATCTGGAGGGTGACGCCTGAACGCCAAGGACAACGCATATAAACGCCGCCCTTATTACATGTTATTACTCCTGCACCTTAATGCACGAGCCGACCTACTGGCAGCATACAGACATGAGAGGAGTGGATGTGCGGAGCTGCCGGTACAACTGGTGCAGCAGCAGTGACTTACTGAGAGATGTGCACGTGTATAAACGCCTAGAGGACCAGCGAACCGGTGCAACAACCATGATTGTCAGAGCTGAGCATGCACCAAACAGAAACTGCACAACATGCGCTCTCTGCAATCACGCAGTGACAACACACACACCTCCACGTTTAGTGATTAGGGCGACGTGAGATTGGATCGGGAAGCTTCTCGGGAGTGGACATAAACCACAGCTCGCTCTCACCTCCACGCTTCTTGAGGGCGGCGCTCTTGGCGTCCTGCCCCAGCTTCGCCTGCCTGTCCTTGGGCAGCTCTCCCGGAGCGGCGGGCTGAGCCTCCTGGTTCTCTTTGCTCTCGCCGCCATCGTGGCTGCTTTCCGACTTCCTCTCCCTCCTCTTGTCCTTCTCTCTGCGGGAGGGAGGAGGCGGCTTCTTCGCAGTGTTGTTGATGACATTTTGCTGCTGCTGGAATATTTGGGTGAGAATACTTAATGAGTGAAGACTCATCAGGTTTTTAGAGGAAGATTCTGATGTACTCGACTATTTCATTTTAAATTCCTTCGCTCGTCGTGAACTTGTTACAGGGATCAGTTTGAGGGTGTTTCCATCAACTTTCAAGTAGAAACTAGACCCTTAATGGCTCCTGTGAGCCAACCAAAATTAGACCAAGTTGAACACAACTGTTCAGGGTTCAATCCGGACCAGTTGTTGAGGTCTTTACGGCGCCATCTAGTGAGCAGAAACCACAACAGCATCGAGGACGTGAAGGGAAGTCTAAGAACCAGTGTTCCAGGGAATACCTCCCACTCAGGTCTACTTTGGATCAGTATAATAGTGGAGAATTAAACTTAAATGCTATTTTTAATGTATAACATGCACTATGAAATCTCAGTACCTGGTAGCAACGTTAGGAAAGGTACACCTGATATAAATAAGGTTAGTAATTCAATGTACTAAACGGATTTTATTTTGCTTTCAAGTGTATCAGAATGACAACGTCTGGTCCGGCTCCGCGCTGCGTCTTCCTCCTGTCTTTATCTAACCGTGGACCAGCGTTTGGGTCACGGTTCTGAGTGTGGCGGCTCATATGTTTGTGCTACCTCTTTGGCGAGTTCTCCCGGTGTCGGCCAGTTTGTGATATCGCTGAAGTCACCGGACTGTGAAGGGCGAGAAACAGCAAACTGTCAATATTCAGATTCTGGTCAGAGAAAAAAAAAGCAGCTGTGGAAGAAAAGAAGGGTCAATGTTCTGATTGTGGAGAAACAGCAAACATGGAGGCCCGTTCACATTCCACCAACGCAAATGGGGCAAATTTGGATAGTCTGATACGAGATCAAGGTCAGACGGAGGAGGCCCACTAAACCAAACTCAAGAGTTTAACATCCCGAACCGTAACTAGAGCGGATATTTTGAATACAGCTGCACAACTACAGCTCCAGAAAAGCTGCCCTGAGCAAATTATCGTTAATCCGTCACAATTAAATGAGTTATCAACAACTTTTACTGCCACATCGTCAGGTATCTTGTGATATTACCCCACCTGCAGGTCAATTGTGGGAAACCAACCTGAACCTATGAACACGTGTGTCCAGAAGCAACTCAGAGGTGATAGCCAAAATGGAAATGAGTGGATGTGTACACATTATAATGGACACGCTATAATTATCGTGCAAATATTATACAGGGGAGCAGCAGCGGGCTAAAGGAGAGCCAACACGCTGTCACCAGGTTCTGAACATGTGATCTTTTAAATGTGCAAAATGTGTTGCAAAAATGAAGGAAAAGGTTGAATTTTAAGCAGCTAATCACAAAACTCTGAAGCAAATGTGCCACTGAGACGATAAAGAAACAAAGTCTAAAAAATGCAGAAGCAGCACCAGTCTGCTTATTTCTCGGCCTCGGGTCACATGACTACTCACTGACGTGAGTTACCAGTAGCTCTGACACCTCTTTATCTTTCACCCCCAAAATAATGTTCCACCGTTTCTCTCCCTTTAAAACCAACAATCACCGTTGGAGTGGAAAAAGCAAATAAAGCAGCCAAATGGGCCTAAACAAACCTGAGCGGGCGGCAGGTGTTAGTTTCCCATCCTTCGTGACCCATAGCTGGCAGCAGTGGTTTAACACGCCTTCAGCGCAAAAAGCTAACGAGACGCTTCGTTACGAGGGGAGAAACGGCCAACGTGATCGACTAAAAACCACCTTAAAGTGAAGGAAATGGCCCCAGAGTTTGGACTTGTGGTGTTCTGTGCTCCTACAGACGTGTGTGTGTCCCCGTGTACCGCTGACGCCAATAATAATGATGACAATAATAACAGTGCGTTACCTTGCTGGACTTCCTGGTTCTGGGCTTGCTGGCACGGACGACCTTCAGAGCGTTTTGTTGATCTGCAGACACCGAATGGATTAGTGACACCGACATGTTTACATGCAGCAGAGGACGACCAAATCCAACAGTTTGGACTGTTGGGCCGCCTGAACGCTGAGGGCACCAGCGCGGAGGCGGCTCAGCGGGAAGCGCTAACGTCGGGCCCAATCTTTGACTTCTAGGCTGCCGCTCTGTCTCCGCTCCAGCACTGAGCGACTCAACTAGTCGAGGGCGTGTTGCATGCAGCTAGTTGCAGGTTGCAGCTCTGCAGGCTGGGAGGGGCTCACTGCAGCCCGAGGATCCCTATCGCCCAGCAGGGGATGGTCCTCTTGATAAGGGGAGGACACGTGAATGGGTGTATGCCTGGTTGAGCCCCGCACGTCTACCCACAGCGACGGTCTTACAGTAATGCTGTAAAACGATACCTACGCTACCGTCAAATATAGCTCCGTCTGCCTGCTCGCTCTGAGATTTGACACACTTTCACAAGTTAACTTCAGGCACTTTGAAACGAAACGGGACACCTGTTCAATTTTAAACTGTTCTCTTGGAATTGAATGAAAGCAGAGAAATGCGTGTCTCTTATATTTTTGGAAATGTTCCCCCTCATTATTGGGCCTGGTAGCCAAGTTGGGAGTAAAATTAACACCAAACACAACATACAGATTTTGTAAAATCATTGTGCGAGCATTAGCATGACACTTGGATAAGTCTCTTCCAGCTAATTGCAGTGTGTCTTTCCAACATACAAGCCCAAAGTTTCTGGACTCGGCTCACATTTGGGCTCCGAGGAGTGACAGTGTTGCAAGTGGTGGGAGGACCTGCAGGCAGGGAGGCCATTGGACGTGCAAAACGTGTCTTTACGGCAGCAGCAGCAGCAGTTAGCCTGCCTGTCTTAGCCCGATCGCCGCGACATTGCTGCCAAATTCAGCCCGATCGCGGCTCCCCGTGCTGCCTCCAGCTTCTGCCAGCCGTAGCAGGCTGTCACCGGCTTCTGCACCGCGGTGAAGCAGCCGGCCAGCGACGAGATTCCGGGGCAAAAAGAAGTAGCAGTTGTCAGCAATCAACACGTGGTGCCGCGGAGCGATCCGAGCGGAGAGGGGGATGGGACAGATATGCCTCCCCAAACACCTCCCGTCTGCACTGACAAGCACGGCCAAACATGTCATTCAGCCCCGAAATGAGCAAACTAAGGTGGGAGCGATCCGTGCGGTGGGGATTTATAAGGTTTGCCCGCAGTAAAGCTGTCAAAAGTGCTGCCAGCGCGTCCCGAGACGCGGCGACTTCACCCATTAATCAAGACAATCTGCCTCACGAGTGGGCTTTAAAATGCTCTCACCTCTCTCCTGGACGTTGATGTTGCTGCTCGGGACTCTTCCTGTCGTCCTCTTCGTCCAGGGGTTCACTTTTGGTGGGGGGGCTTCAACAACTTTCCTCTTCACCGCCTCAACAGCCGAGTCAGCATTGTCGCTTTGGTCATTCTCTTTATCGTTTTCATTTGAACTCTTGTGCATGTCTGTCGAATCGAGGCTCGTCTCTGAGCTGGTGCCATCCGATAGTTGTTTCTCGGAGCCTTTGGAGCCCTTTTCGCCCGCTTCTTGGTGCAGGAGAGACCCCTCCGACTTGTTGTGGCTCCTCTCCGCCGCTGCGCTCGAGCTGGCCGCTGTCAAACCCGAGTCAACCTGACTGCTCTCAACCTCTGCGGACATTCTGCTAGTTTCCTAACAGCGCACAGTGGCAAATCCAGCGTTGTTGTTTGGTCCTGACTCTCTTATCACAGAGAAATTTTGTTAAAAGTTCGGAGGGCGACCACATCCACAACTTGTGGTAAACAACTTTTGGGCTGGACCTCGCTAGCCAGCTAGCCAAGTAGCTTCTGACGCTAACAGTTAGCTAGCTAGCGAACGTGCAGTATTCGACGAGCTAAATTTAAACGTTTTCGGATCCAAGCGAGCGTTTCATATCAGGGCGCAGTTACCTCGGTCTCCGTAGACGCTCAACATGTAAGAAACAAGCACCGAACCAGTTCACCTGCGGCTTTCTGGAACTTTTTAAAGCAGCAGTGGAGCGACCTCCGCGGCGTCTGACTCGGGGTTCAACTCCACGCTACAGCGCTGAGCTCGTGCAGCCAGCTGCTCGTGCCTGTAAACAGTGACGGTGCTGCCCCTGGCGGCCACGAGGCGCATCGCCGTACATCAGCGGTCTTCTCTGAAACATTTGAGCTTCACTAAAACTCAAATGTCACCAACAAGTCGCATTAAATGCCAACGTGGTGAAAATAGAGTGTACGTGTTATTATTTTGGTTATAAATGTCTTTTTTATGACAGCATAAGGCATGAAATAAATCAAGGATGGAGCTTTAGCTTGTTTTAAGAGCTGAATAACATCAGTCATTAACGAGTAAAAAGGAAAAGTTTATTACAGCCAAGAAAAATGAGTGTTACTGGAACACATAATAATAAAAGAGATACATCATCAGATACATATATAACCTATTCCCTTAAACCCAAATCTCAACTATAGGTATTTAATGTATTTAACGTATTTAATGGCTGAAAGGTCAGATGCTCGGGTCCCTTCACCTTGAAGTGGAAACAATCTCCTGCACAGAAGCTGAATTTGATCATCTCAATTTGATCAAAAAAATCTCTGTAACTTTAAAGCAACACTAAAATGTGAATAAACCATTTTAATCCTGCAGGTTTAAAAGCAGCTCAACTGGAATTTACAGTTTATCTCACCAGCTCCTCCAGTTCTGAGGACCTTTCTGCCGCTCAAAGGAGGATCAAGCAGATTACCAGATTATCACATTAGGTAGAGGAAATATGAAACCCCGTTGACATGTCCCCTTCAGCACTTGGATCCCTGTACCTTTACAGAAATTGAGGTAAAACGCTGGTGAATGATGAATATGCCGGTTATTTTACTGAACAGCGACTCGAGTCCTGAGACTCTGCAACCAGCAGCTGTCAGCGAGGGAAATGATGAAAGTATTCACTCTTTTCTGCAGCGCTGAGGAAAGAAACAGTGAACAGGAAACAGGAAAAAGCTCCACAATACTCTTAGATCTGAGGCAACGTGGCCACGGGATTAGTTCCCCAGAATAACCTAATCAGTGACTAAATAGTATCGGAATCATGGAACAGGAAGGAAAGCCCCGTATTTTAACGTGGAATGTGATGCCAGTCTGGACGGAGCCTCAGCTGGCAGCCGGGTTCCAACGATCAGAACCTGGATCATTCTGAGGCAGGTTCTTGGGTTTTCTTGTCTTGGCTGCCTCCATGAACCTGACCGAAGGGATGTTTGCTCAAACATCCAGCTGAAAAGGTCTCAGGGCCAAATTTCCTGACATGACCCGAGCGGCGTGGAGCAGGGCGTGACTGTGATCCAACACTGCTCCACAGATCTTCATCCTCCTGTTGGAACAGTCTCTTCTCACTCTAGAAGGTTTCAGGAATTCACTCCACACATTTCGAAACAAGGCAGGGAACGGATCTGTAAGGAAATGTAAGATGGATCACGAGCTAAACACCAACAGGCTCGACTACACTGGAGGTTTTCTCTTGTGTGTTTTTTAGCTGCAAGCTCTCTTGGACAGAGTTTATGCTCGACAAATACAGGCAAAGTGTGTTGAAGCGCAAACACAAGCAAATATTCCACCGCTGCTTCACTTCCTTACAAAATATGTGGAAAGAAGCCAACGATGTCGACAGCAGCTATGCACAGCTGACCTTTCACCTCTGAACGCCACAATTTCTGGACGAACAGGACGATCAGCTGTTTGGTGGAACAGAAATGTCTCATTTTTATGTGTGGACAGAAGAAGATGAAAGAGGTGATGATGGACATCAAAGCACAAAGTGGAGTTAATGTTGTGATGCCGACGATGACCTCGCTGCTGTAGATCTGGATTCACAGGAGCTCCAGAACTGGTGTATCAGACCCAGCTGATCAGAACTGACCTGAGAACCACAGGAGAGATACTGACAGAAAATTAGAGGTTAAATTCACCCGAGAAGCATCCTAAAGCCTTAATACGCAGCCTGAGAGAGCAAAGATGAGTCAGATGATACAGATGCATCTAACAAATGGCATTAAAATAAATCAGAACCAACTCTGAGCGTCTGTGTAAAACAGCTGCAACAGAGCAGCACGCCGCCCTCCAAACCATAATCATCTGCAATAAGGACAGATTAACCCTATCTGTGAACTTTGTGGTCACTAGTGACTCCCTGGCTGATTAAGGAAGTAACAGTTGTCACACTAAAACCTCTTGATTTGTGCTTAAGCTGCTCATATAGTTAGAGTTGACAAGAATAAGCTCTCATTTTACGTGACATTTGTCCTCATATTGAAGCTCCATTAACCCACCTGCCATGCAGATGTAGGTAAATGTTGCAGTATTTCTATGAGAGTATTCCGGTCTATCCTCCATTTTGCTCTTTTTCTGATCTAATTGACTAAGTGAGTTGAGGATTTCTGAAGTGGAACTCGGATTAAAACAGGATTCTGCTTCACCTTTGGGGGTCCAGGGGCTTTTAAATGTCCTGCAGGGGGTTACTGCCATGACGTCATTATTGGGGGTCACATGTATTGACCTCAGGTGTGCGTGTATGTGCGTGTATGCGCGCGCGGGTGAGTATGTGTGCGCTTTCTTCTCCGTGACTTTTTCACAATGGCTCCTACGGAAGGTAAACAAATGGGCGCTGTGGCGGTGTTCGGTAAAAACATGAAAAATGTGATTAAAAAACGCAAATTAAAGCAAGAAATATGCCCGGGCAGAAGAGGAAATATAACGTACGCTTCAACCCTGTAAGTATAAACTTTAATAGATTACATTGTACTTGTGAATGATGGCTGAATAGAGTGGATGCCACAAGCTAGCAAATGCTAATAGCTAGCTGGGCTACCTGCTGCACCTGTTGCGTTTTGGGAAATCGGTATTTTCCACTTTGAATATATTATTAAATATTTCAGTCCCTATTTCCACGGAAGGTGAACCAGCATCTGGTGATACATCAAAAACAATTTGATCCAATACATTTTAAAATTAGTACCTGTCAAACTGTTATTGTGTTTGTTTTAAATGTATATCTGCTCTGGCACCAACACCGGTCATTTCCCCTCGCGCTCAAATGAATCCTTTAGTCGGTATAAATAGTGAATCTCTTAATTTAAAAAAACAAAACAAAATGGACGTGTTCAATCGACGGCAACCGTGATTTGTTATTTACCTTTGAATGTTCTAAACGCTTTCACGCCGGGTGGCTGTAGTTTACTGGTGTTCGTGAACGCAGCAGGTGAACTTGTGCTTGTTGTCAGGGTCGCATTAAGAAGATGATGCAGAAGGATGCAGAGGTTGGGAGGATTGCGATGGCCGTGCCTGTCATCATCTGTATCCTTCACATTCACCTGGTCATACAGGAAAGGACACCTCTTCCTAAATGGACACATGATGCAGATGAGGCCGGGGGAGTAAATGATTTAGCATAATTAACAGAACCTGAAGGGGGTCAGAGGTCTTTTGGTTGTTTAGGTTTTATGAATGAAGCGTTTGACCCCCTGACCTGTGATGACCAGCTCGAGCTCTGGAAATATTCCTGAAGTGCCTGCTGACCAAAACCTGCATGATAACAGAGTCAAAGCTCAGCACTACTGTGTCTGTGGCTCATATGTAAGTATATCTGAGCTGTGGACACCTCACACTACCCTGTGTTTTACTCTTAATCTTTGTTTCTCATTTGTGTACTTCTGGTGTGACCTGCTGCATGTGGAAGTTTGCGTCTGGTAGTAGTTTTTTTTTTATCATCACAGTATATTTTTAGTCAAGTGATGTTTGCATTTGTGTGTTTTTAAGAGGAGGAACTAGCCGCAGGCAGAAAGTCAAAGCTTCTGAGAAATGTGCAGACAGTTGATGTCTAAGGTTATGCTGCTGTTTAGGAAGCAGTGCATCGAGTCAGAGAAGCTGTTCGACTTCCTCAAAGACCTGGTGGATCAAGCCACATCTACGGCAAGCAAGAAGGACAACAGAGGCGTGAGCGTGTGGCCAATATACAGGTACGGAGCATTTGGGAGGTTAAAATACCGCACACATCAGGGACTCCAATGCACAACTTTGGATTTGAAAAGCAACTTTGTTTCCCTTTTCACTGGCTGTTACAAATAATTTAGCAAGCAAATAAATGGACCGATATTTTCTTGATTTCAGGCCCGGCCGGCGTGAAACTTCTGTCAAAAAGCCAGTTGATGAAATGGCGCCACGGCCAAGATCGGATTCCTTGGACAACGACAACTCCTCCAGTGTGCGTACAGCCAAAAGCCAACATTTCTATTTCTACACTTGCTTTAATCCTTTGGTGACGTAAATGCACATTTTAAAAAGACTTTGACTATTAAATATATAAATGTTACAACAGCGACCCCACGAGGTGCAGGTAGGAAACACGTCAGACACTCTTACTCTTCTTACATTTCAACATACATCGATTATAATTATGTGTAAAATATGAAATAGACCAAAAGAAACAATAAAGAAAATAAATACCGAGCTTCTGAATCTGTTCCAGGAGCCGGAGCTCTACATCTGCTGCTAACGGAGAACTTTCAACCAGCCTGCAGCTACGGTCAATTTCAGTTTTGTTTAGAAAAAAAGTGTTTGTTGAACATTTACAGGACACCATTTGGTGGAAATTTAAGTTATATTTTAGGCTTTTTCCTTGTTTTGACAGATGTTGGACATTGTGTGTTTACAGCAACTGCTAGAATGTGAATGATGACAATGATAAAATCCTAATTTGCATAATTGAATATCATTTGGCTCTAATTTTGTTTGTTGGACAATTTAAGGTGTTTAAAACCACCTCTGCATTTGCCCACAAACGGTAGTTTTGAAACCTGTAAATAACCCTTTTAAAGATGCACCTTTATGGAACAGTCAAGATATAAAGAATTGAACCTTTTTGATTGATAAATTTAATGTGCTGTTACATGATGTGCACACGCCAAATAAAAACAAGCATACAGGGGTTTGGTTTCCTCCAAACTACTCGTCTTTTTTACATGACTGAAATGTGAAGCATAGAAGCATTTTTGTCCCAAAAAGTAACTCTGAACCAGCAAAACCACATGTTGAGTTGCTACGTCAGCTACCTGCAGACAGAATCAAAACTAAAATTTGAACTGAACTGATCCCCCTGCAGAGATGAACGTGTATTAAAAACAGGTGAACGTACGATTGAGGCGATGAAACTTCAGAATTCAAGTCCAAACGTAGCTGTAACGCTGAAATGAAACATGCATGTAGACCTAAAACAGCTTCACGACAGTTACATTACAATTAGACTAAATAAAACCATTATATTCAGAACATTTTCTTCTCCAAATAACTGACCCAACATGTCAATACTTGCAGTAATTACATATTTATGGAGAGGAGGTTTAACACATCTGTGGCTTTATTTGATCTGTTTTCCATCCAAAAGGCACAAACCTCTCGCTCCTCCTTTCAAACACCTCCGGGCTTAAATACGGTGCTCAATTAAAACATTTACACAGCCGATGGACCAAAGTTCATCTGTTTTTTCTCTTCCTCTAAGTTGCAGTATGAGATTACAGCAGGATGTTGTGTGTTGGACCGATGAAAAGACATTAAAAGAAAAACTGGGAAAAAACCAAAACAGGACAGTACTCGATCTTCAGAGCAGCCGCGCCCCAAAGCCAAAAGTCTGTTTGATAGCCTCAAAGTAGTATCTCTTCCAGCCTTCCTTAGTCCGCTCCTCCTCGTTTTCCGGGACGCCTCGGTACTCCACCTTCAGCTCCGTCGCACTGCTCAGGTCCACAAAGGTCATGGAGACGGTTGCGTAATGCTCTGGAACCAGCACAGAGCAGCGGTTTAAGGATCCGGAGCGGGAGAATGCATTTACAACTTAAATCTGGACTTGTGAAAACAGGGAACGCTGCGTTTAGATGGTTCCTGTTCCTTTTTTTTAATTCATCTTCCATCTCAGGTAATTACAGCTTTAAGTTAAAATATCACATTATGGAAACATCCTGCTGAATGTGAGCAGAGCTGAAAGTATTAAAAACTGCTGAAGCCGCTCGTTCACTCACCACTGGGCCAGTTGTTGTACCTCCACTTCATAACGATCTTCTCATCAAATACCTGGATGGACGAGACAAGACGTTACAAAGGGCATCCACCTCACCCGATGGGCAGAACATCTGGAATAACACAACATCTCGTGCGATTTTATGCTTCCGCAGGTCGGCCAACCTCACCAGGTCTGTAAAAACGCCAAGAACATTCCCGTCTAGCAGACGAAACCTTCCCCCTCTTGTTCCGTCCACTGATGCTGGAGCTTTTGTGAATGCCTGGACCATCTGTACGTGACACAAACACATCTGTTAATCAATTATTCCAATTTATCACTGATGCCATAAATAACCCCCCCTGGTGGCCGGATGTGGAATTAATCCATTTTGCTAAAAGAGGAGAGCTTTATGAGGTAGAAACGGATCCAGAAGGAATGGACGAACTGAAGCCCACCTCCTGGTTGAGGAAGACCCTGAAGAGGTCTGCTGGCGAGGTGAGGAACTTGTCCTTCAGGGTGAATTTACAGGTGGGGATCTTGACCCCGGTGTTGACCGGAGCAGCCGTGCTGCTGGAGGATGAAATCTGATCAAAACAAGCACAAGAGCATCTGGTGAGTCCTGCTGCTTCGCTGCACGGACGACCATTTAAGGACGTCAGAGAGCCCGAAATGTGGCCGATGGCTGGAGGAGGTTGTCAGCACCAACCTGCGTTTTATCCATCTTGGCTTTGGACTGCGAGGTGGCCTGAGGCTTGGCCACACCGTTGGCCGTCGGCAGGATCATTCCCTGTGTGAACTCTGAGCGAACATTAGATGTAGATTAAAACCAACTTTGTAGGCAAATGCGATCACTGATTGGAAGAGTCGAGCAGAAACCGGACACCTGTTTTCAAGAAGCCGACGTAGCTTCCCAGGGCTTCACGGACCCTGTCGGCTCCTTTCGTCTTCATCAGCGCCGTCAGCGGTGTGTCAGGTTCATCTTTATTCAGCGCTACAGAGATCTGAAGAGAGCGGAAGGACACGTTTAAACTTCTCTCATCCCGACCTGTCAAACAGTCCAGTGAAACTCACATCAAGGTCCTCCATGTCGTTCTCATCGGACAGGTTGGGAACTTCCACAGTTCCTTTATATTTCACTCCTGTTTTTGACTGTCCTGTAAAACAGAAAGTTATATAAGTTATAACAGTGATTAAACCATGTCAACAAAAAGGGAGAAAGCTGAAACTCTCCTCACCAGTCCAGGTGGCCTTCAGGTTCCATTCATAAAAAAAAATAAGTTTGCCTTTGCGGTTGTTAATCGAGGCTTCTCCCTCCACTTTGCTGACTTCTGTCACCTCACAACAGCCCTCCTCATTCTCCACTTTCAGGCCAAGCATCAGGGATTTTAACTTTTCTGACGACCAATTTGTCGCATCTCGTTCGGTCCTTCAAAGGAAAAGACACCGCATGACTTCAGTTTCAATTTGTTCTTAAAATATTGTGTAATGCAACTTGGTTAATCTTTAAAGTTTTACTGCTGATACCAAAGACCGACGCAAAATAAGTAAAACTGCATTTTGAGCAGTTATAATAGTTTCACCAACTGTGAGGGGATATTAATTTCCCTTAAAAGTGTATTATTACACCCAACAGAGATAGCTTCTGGATTATATTGTTTTTGTTCTTATGTTGGCTTTAACAATATAGATGTAAGAAGTTATATAATTCATGTCTAAGGATTTGCATGCATCCAAAGCATAAATATTAGACTGTTATGGTCAACGTGCAAACTGGCGTCTAAAAGCAGTTTTGTCACTATAGAAGCAAACTGGACTAATATGAATCGTCTAAATGTCTAATGCCCATAAGGTTGCTCAGAAATGTGAAGTATTTACAATGTTAATAGGCATAATACCATCCGTTCGTGTCAGAGAGATCAATATTCTTGTCTGATACGAGTCAGGCTATTTTGAGGGAATGAGTTTGTTTTTCATCACATCGAATCAAGCATCTATTAGTTTAATTATTCGTTTTATACCAAGCGTGGTAACGAAACACGTGTGCATGTATTAGTGTTACTATCTCGGGCAGCGAGCTGACTGTATGGATATGAGGCTACAGTAGCATTAGCATGCTAAAGGCTAAGCTAAGTTAAAGCCAGTAGGGTTCACTTCTGCCAATCTCTAATCATGATTTAGTAACGAGCCAACGGAAGAGTTGGCGGAGGCAACATTGCACACCAAGTTGTCAGACAATTACGCACAATAACGAAGAGACAACTCAAGAACGACAGGTGTGTGCTGAGAAAAGGAGCTAAACATGTTGCGTTAGCATTATTGGGCTAGTTAGCGGTTTGGCCTTTCATCAAATCTCACCAGTGCCAATTGTTGACATTCGTCGCATCCGCTCTTTCCTCAACAATCCAGCGAGGATCTCCTTCCCCCCACTTGGCCATTTAACCAAAATATTGTTTCACAAGTTTTAACGCGTGCGGTTGTAGAACGGGGGGCAGCGGTGGTTTCCGGTGACCGGCCGGTGCACGTTGTTTCTAGAACCCTCCAACGGTTCCTGCATTTATCCGCCGTGCGCAGAAATTGCTAGAAGCGGAACCTTATAGAACGACAGTACCGACCCGGAAGCTATTTCTTGACGGATCCGTGCACGTCCGGGTAGAAATGCGGTCCCACAAAAGAATAAACATCAAACCGGAGGCTTTCTGAATAAAGAAATCTCAACAAATGAGTTTAAATGTCAGTTGTTTGAATATAAATGTGAAATTATATCAAAAGTGGAAGTTAGTGGAAGTGAAAAGATGGATCGTCAAGCTTTGATTTAATCGGCGCTCCTGAACTGACGTGATAACTTGATCCATGTGAGCAAAGCCTACGGGTTAGGAGCAACCAGCAAATATGACAATCGAAGGAGACCCTTGATCCTCCAGGGATTGAGGTCCAAAGGGGCATAATGCAACCTAATCTAGCCGACTATCCAACCGTATCACTGCTGCTCCTTGTGCTCTAATTCCGGTAACATTGAACCGCAGCCTTGGACTTCCTGCTCACCTCAGCGGGGACAAAACCTTGATTGGGTCCTCTTGTTAATGCGCTTTGACGGATACCCCACCGAGGTTTCCCCCTGGAAAAACCCACGTCACTAAACAAGGAGGGGAGAAACCTGCGGAAGCAACAGGGAGCATTTAAGAAAAGGTGGAAAAAGCAGGATGCAGCGTAAATCAGGTTGTCCAGGGACTGTCCACCACAGTTGGAAGGAGCTTTGCTTCTGTTTCCTTTCAGGCTAAAGCCTCAAAACATGTTTATCAGTCCAAAGTCTCTGTAACTCAGATTATAACCTTTAATAGATCCTTTATAGGAACCCTTTCAGTGCGTTCCTATTTATTGTGAACTTCACTGGAAGCACAACTAAGCAGGATGTACCAAGCAGAAACTGACAATAATCAGGCATAAAGCCAAGTTACAGATGTTGTAACAATAATGTTGATTAGCAGCAGCTAGTTTTGTTGAAATGTGTTCAACACTCCAAAACAGTGCAGGCACAAAACGACACATTTTTGAGGAAATGAGTACAAGAGTTGTATAATTAAAGGATAATATGCTGCAAAGTGGCATCTGAGTTACGCACACACAGAATGTGGGATAATAGTGTAATAGAACATGGAACAGACCAGTTTCAGTTCAACTAAAGGTACCAACAGAAATAGCATCAATCCTCAGCTTAAACCAGACAAACCTGAGATGGTCCTGATTTAAACTCCGGGCTCTTCTTAATGTGTATTTTAAAAATCTTCCCCGATAAACATAATCATACTATAAACTTTGTAATACATCCCAAAATGTGACGTCCACAGAAAGAACTTAAAATGTAAACTTTTCAGTAGTTAAACTGGTTTAGCAGGTTATTTCCTGTCAGATGAAGAGGATTCGGGCTATTAACAGTCAATGATGTGAAATAAAACCAAAAGTCGGCAAAGAATTCCTGACTTGTAACTGGTAGAAACACCCGCACAAACCCCAACAAACAACAACAAATAAAATCAAATGACCTTCCTTGTCGACCGGTTCACCAGAGCAAATTTTACCCTAATTTATTTAACTTTATTTACTTCAATAACATCAGCAGCTCCATCTATTTGAGCCGGTCTGAAAACAACGACGCCCAGTTCTTCTCTCTCTCTTTTATGTCAAATTAAAGTGGGGGGAGAAGCCACCCGAGAGGAATCCCAGCCAGCATATGGCAGCTTTTGTCGGCTCCCCTCCCCCCGCGCCGCCGCCGCCGCTGCTGCTGCTTCCCTCCTGCCGTCCGCTCCGCTCCGCACCGCTCCGCTCCGCTCCGCAGCAGCAGCAGGACAGAGCAGCCTCAGTTTTTGAAGCCGTGGCATGAATGATCTCATCTGAACCTGATCTCCGCTTTCCCTGCCGTCGATCCTATGACCGAGACGGGAATCAAATAAGACAAAGACGAGGTGAGAACGGCCGCCGGCCGCCTTTTATCGGCCCTTTCAGCCTTTGTTGTTTTTAGGAACTTAAACGGGCCGCGGCCAAAACTCTTGTTTTTTTTGCCGAGAAAGGAGGAAGGACCGCGGCGGGTGTGTGTGTGTGTGTGGGTGGGAGATGTTTTCGGCTAACTATCTCCGCGCACGCCGGCGCCCGTTTAAATGAAGATGTGGGGGGGTCACCGAGGGAGAGTTGGCCGCGGAGAGGAGCCTTTTTTTAGGCTTTTATTGTGTTTCGCCCGTTAGCAGGAGCTCGCCAGCGGGGAGTCTCGCCGAGCTAGCCGGCTAGCTGTTAGCTCCTAGCGCAAAATGGCCTCGTTGTCGCCGCGTTGGAGACAAAGCATGCGGCGGCCACGGCGGACGGCACCGAACCGCCGAGGGGGGGGCCGCCCGGCGGGACCCGGCCTGCCCGCCGATGCTGGTTACGGTGCCGCGGACGGGCCGATCGGCCGAGTGTGCGCGGCCGCGGCGACTCTTTATTTGGTTAAAATCGGGCTGTTGTGTGAAAGTGGCTGGGTTTCACTGGCGGTGGGGGATGGGCCCTTCAGGGGCCATTGACGTAAAGCCAAGCTACATTTTGTTTGGCTTCTGGCTCCTGGCGTAATAAAAGGGCCCCGGTCGCCGTCTGAACAATGTATTCGCCACATCTGATCGCGGCCTGCGGGCTTTTAATCAGGTCGTTTATTTTGCAGGTAATTATTCTTATTTCCCGCTGCAGCTGCTGGACGTTGGTGGCACCGATTTCACGTGGAATCATGTTGAATTCAATGTTCTTTTGTCGAAGAAGACGAGGTTGAATGGTAGAAATGTTCGTTTGAGCAGAGCACAATGTGTGATTGCAAAAAACAATCAAACATTCTTGACCCTTTTAACACCATTCTGTCCAGGCTGCAGCGTTTGCCATTAATACTCTGCAGATTCTGTCATCGCCAAAAATTTCCATCAATTTTCCAGACATTTTTTTGACCCGTGTTGCCATGTTTTCATTTTCTGTCACTACAGGTGCAGGATGGTTCTAAACCACCTTTAATCGTATGTGTCCGTTCGTTATATACCGACCAGGTTTAGCACTTCCTGTTTCATTTCCCAGTGAGATTTAGAATTTGGAAGAGCAGATTTTTCTCCAACAAACCTGTAAATCAATGTCAAAACTGTTTACAGTGTGCTTTCTCCCAGGTTGTAGGACTTCCTGGTACAGTGTTGGTTTTCCTTTAGGGAGGTAGTCTTGGGTAATGTCTCACCACGCAGGAGGACGACGCCACTGTTTTCTAACATTTTTGTTTTAGCTGTCCGTCATAAATTACGTGTCTGTTCTGTACCGGCAGGAAATGTTAAAGCAGGTGAGGCTGCGTGGGCAGTGGCCTCGCTACGTTGTCTTTGCTGAGGAGTTTTATTTCACACAATAGCGTTGGGTTCATTCACCTGATCAGTCGGGACGGCGGCCGTTTGTCTCATTTGGGCTGAAATCCCAGAACCTTCTGGTGTTGAAGGACAAAAGGAGGAATTTTCCATCCAGTTTCTGATTAGTTGTAATGAATTTTACTGTATTAAATGGTCTCCTGTCTTTCCCATTTTTTTGGCTGTTAATTCTCCAACACGTTTTTCCTCAATGTGAGAAAAAAGAAAATGTGATTTTTATTATTTTTTTACAGATTTTTTTTAGAACCTTGATCTTTTGTGGCTTTCCTGAAACTGTAAAGTTTTCCATCCCTGTTGGTAACGAGACGGAGCTGTGCGAGGGGCGTTAGAGAACGATGCACACGATGAACATGTACCTGTACGTCCCAACGTGTATCAGTACTGTTTGACTGGACTGTGTTTTGTGATTTATCTTGTTTTTGCACACAGGAGAGCCTGGTGGACTCTTAAATGCCACAGGCCTCTGCTCACCCCACTCACTCGTATCTTTATTTTTGGAGGCGTCGGAGGGTCTTAAATGCTGGCAGGATTTCTTTTTTCTTCTTAAATTTCTCTTAAGAAATGAACAGTGAGCAACGAGGAAGTTGGCGCTTCTTTTCTCCCCCACCCTGAAGAGAAAGTGAAAATCTTGTTCTGCTAGTTCTGGAGCGTGCTGTGCGTAGAGCTCCCAACCTCATGCACTTCTGTACATTCTAGCGGCACGCGGTGCAATGTTGTGTTGTGAATACTGTCAATGTTCTTTATTTCCCACGTTTTGTTCACTTTTCCCTCTTAAAAGCACCTCATTGATTGGTCCATTCTTTCGATCACAGGTGGCAGTGGGGGGAAAAGTTACGCCCATCATGTAACTTGAGTGCTGTTTTTGTTTTCTGACTAAGGTCTCTCTAGTTTGTGCTTACTTTGATGCAGCGTCGGCATTTAGTCGGTAACCATGCTATTTTCGGTGGCTCAGTGGTCTGTTAAAAGTGTGGTTGTTCCGCCCAGCAGGAGTCTTGCCTCAGACTGGCCTAAAATGGGCAGAAATGGTGCTGAACAAAAGCTGCTTGTCGCTCGTACAAAAGTACTTGAAGCATTGCAGCCGGGACCACGCTGCATTGCTATTGCCTGTGCCTCTCAACAGGAAAGGTATAGCAAACTTTAAGAAAAAGACTACAACAAACAATTCATTGTTTACTGAAGTTCATAGAGTTTAAACCTGTAGAGTTTATTGATAAAGTCACTGCTGCTGCTGAGCAGATTGTAGCCCTATTTCCCTCATACATAGGTCCCGCACCACGTAGCGTAGCCACAGCACATATTTACATGATTAATTACACGGCACTTATTCTTGTATGATTGTGAAATTCAGAGCCGTTGTCCTCTTGTGTGTTTGGCTGACTTTGTTTTCTGTCTCCTCACCGTCACCACAGAAAGGCATAATGTTCCCAAAAGGCACCAAGCGCAAGTTTTCAGACCCCGGGGAGGAGCCGGTCCCCAGTGGCGAGCAGGGCCTGGCAGCAGCTACCCCTGCGGCTGCTCGGACACTGTCGTCGTCCTACAGCCTGCAGCGGCAGTCGCTGCTGGACATGTCGCTGATCAAGCTGCAGCTCTGCCACATGCTGGTGGAGCCCAACCTGTGCCGCTCTGTGCTCATCGCCAACACGGTGCGGCAAATCCAGGAGGAGATGACCCAGGACGGCACCTGGCAGATCATGACCAAGGCCCTGGCGGCTGCGCAGTGTCCCGCCGATCGTCTGGTGGCCTCCGAGGTGCTGTGCCGGCAGACGGAGGCGGCGGCTCAGGCGGGCCAGAGCCCCAAGCCCTTCTCAGTGGTGGGTCTGGAGGAAGGCTACCACTCTGAGGAGGTGGTGATGGAGGGAGACATGGAGCCAGAGGTCACCATGTCCACTTTATCGCCTGTCTCTCCACAGCTGTCCTCTGCATCTTACCTGGCCGGTCCCTTCGGCATGGGACCCTGCTGGGAGGAGGAGGAAGAGTGTGAGGAAGATGAAGAGGAGGACAGCGAGGAGGGGGTGTCAGAAGGAGAGGAAGGAGACCAGGACCACCTGAATCCTGTAGACTCCAGGACAGGGGACCAGGTTTTTGGGACTTTTGAAATCAAGCACCCAGCCCCTCCACCTGATCCTGCCCTCGAAGAACTGTTTTCAGACGTGGACCCGTCTTACTATGACCTGGACACGGTGCTGACGGGCATGCAGAGCACCCCAAAGATGGGGCCTTACGATCTGCTGGAGAGCCTCTCCTCCCATGGGCCCACGGCGCTGAGCTCCAGCTCCAGCTGCCGGTCCGACCTGAACGAACTGGACCACATCATGGAGATCATCGTGGGATCCTGAAACCCTGGACTAACCCCCCCCCCCCCCCCTCTCAAACTCTTTCCAGACTATGCAGAGTGCACGTGTGTGTTCTGTATGTGGTATTGTTACAGAGATGGTTGGAGGTTTTGGAACAAGGTGGGAAATTAACAGCGAGCCGAGAAGATTTTGGGGATAAGACTGTTAGACCTGGAATTTAGTCGCTCTAACGACCAATTAGGCCAATCAGAGACCTTTTTATCAAAATGTAATCGCAATAAGAATTGATGGATGAATTATGGGATTTCTTTTAGTGGCTTCTAGTATTTTCTGATGCGGTTAGTTTCCGACTTTGAGATCCAAAACATTCAGGAGAGGGCAAAGATAATTCCCGACGCCGCCACACATTCTTATTTACTTTCCATGTTTACCTCTCTCATGCTAGCCCCTTCCGGTCGTCTATTTCTATTTATTGTTACACGGACTGAGCGAACATTCTTCACACTACATGCACCTGAAACCAGAACAAATTGTAAATCCAAATCTATGAGTCAGTGCATATTTTCCTAAAGATTTGAGCAATTATGAATGGAATATATGTATATGTACGTATGTGTATATAGAAATATATTTTTTGCATTATACAGCTGGGGGATTTTTGCAAGTATCATTTGATATTACTATTATTTTTCACTCCCAGGCGATTTTAAGATTTTAGTGTAGCCAGACTTGAGACAGTGTCTTCCCATGGTTTGGTATCACAGGTCGACTGCATCATCACATTTTACAGGCGCTGTTCTTTCATTTCTTTCGAAGCTTTATGCAGAGCGGGAGAATTCCTGCCAGCCTCCGACCAAATGCTGGTAAAAGATCGGCGGGTTTTCTGGTAAGTTGACAGCAAACGCGTTTAAACGCTCCTTTCTGTGCTCGCAGCATTTGGAGAAACCACGGGGTGACAACTGCATCAAGAAGCCATATCTGTCATTTGTTGCTCTTACAAATGATCCCTCTTTCTTAACCCAATATAATTTATTGTTTTATTTATTGTATTTATTATATCAAGGTACAGACACGACACATTGACTTCAATCGTGAGGCCCGATGAAATATTTATCAAAATTTAGCCCTCTGTTTCGAATGCAGTACCTATTTATTCCTCACTCTTTTCTTTCTATCTTTTTTTTGAAATAATGATCACAACCGGGTTCCTACTCAGATCACTATGCAGCTCTGTCATTCGTGTTTCAAAATGATTGTAAGCGACTCAAATGTCCTCTTAATTCCTTTATGCAAACAGTTGCCTTTCTTCTATAGATGTGGGAAAATCAAATGCATTTTTCAAAAAGTTTTCCTCGTGATGTGATGAAGAGATTAACTCAGGCAAATGAAATGTATTGACGAAAATACAGTATTACGACACGCTGATTACCTTACCACAACACTTCTGAAGGATGTCACTCTGGTCTAAATGGGAGCTAGAACTTCAAAGACTTAATTAACATTGTAAAATGTATGCATTTTTTTATATCGAGAAAAAAACAAAACATTGTAGCATCTTTGTAAATATTTTTTATAATAAAAGGTGCAACTATTGTCTGTGTCACATTTATTTCCTGCTTTTATGACTCCGGAAATATCCAAACATGTTAAATGTAAATCAGATTATATTATCACAGCTGGACCCTCGCTGGTAAACCTCCAGCAGAACTTTACATCCAGGACAGTAGTAAGGGGTAACGATTAAAAACGGAAGGTCAAACTTGTTTTAGGGAACTGCTCCAATAAGAGTCGCTGTATTTTATGGGTTTTTACTAGTGAAAACGTGAGGACATTGGTCGGTGACTGGGTCCATACTTGCCTGGACCTTTGTCCTCACGTGTTATCACGGTTTTTCTGCACATTTGCCTGTTGGGCCGCCTGTAGTTAAAGATTAATGACCTCTCGGTGACTCAGCAGAACAGCAGCCTGAGGAAAATTGGTAGAGAACGAGACTATTGTGTTTTAAAAGGCACGATGAGGACTATGAAGTTTACAGAGTGACCTGACAAACGCACCTTCCATCACTTTTGCAATAGATGTGAACTTTGGCGTGTGCTTTGACAGATGAGTGGATTAGTTCAGGGGTCACGAGTCATCGTTCTCACAATGCCTACAAGTGTTTCTGACATCTTGTGTTACTCTCAGGTAAACAATCAGGCCCTTTTATCAAGACCTGAAGGACTCACTGGACTCCAAGCAGGCTCCTTGACAAGCAGATCTTCAGATGTTACGTGAAATGGCAAAAAAATAAAAATCACCCAACAACAATTGGGTAGAACTGAAATATGACTTTTTGTTTTAGACAAAATGGAGAGGAAAGAAGAAGTGGAATCGCAGCTGTGACAACTTCAGCAGGAAGAGACAGAAAAAACCTTGAACGTGGTTTCCTTATTTGGCGTTTGCGTTCCCGTCTTTCCGGTCACTTCTCCCCCACTTCCTCTCTGAGTCATCTGTGCCTTTAAACGTGCTGCGTTCGGGTGCTCGATTCAGACTTCCAGCATTCTTACAAATAAATCATGTATTTTCATCACTTAAAATACACGCTGTCATTTAATAAAAGCAATACGATTGGAAGGTCTTTTTGATTTCTTGATTTAAAAACCAACACGTATTTTGAGACTTTTTAAACATGTAGTAGGACGACAGATACTCACTTTTTAAAGGCGTTAGTTCGGCTGCACTAATAACTACTTCGAGCTGTCTTAAAACAACATATTTTTTTTACCCGGCAAAGCAAACCATGTATCAATAAAGGCCATAAAATCTTTATCGAGGTGCTAGAAGCGAGCGCTTGCAACTGTGGTGTTATTCTAATTCAAACGACAATTTAAAGATCATGTTTCCTGTTGTTTGTCGGTTGTTGTGGTAGTTTCCGTAGTGCACCTGAACGCAGCACTCGGAACAGGCGGTGCGCACATTCGCTGCCCCGTGAGTGGCGGAGGCGGAGGCTTGAGCGGCAGCTGAACGGACCAATCAGACGCGCTCGCTCTGCTGGTCCCGCCCCTCCCCGCTCCTCAGCTGCGGATTGCCCGAACATTCCTCATACTCCCGGGGCTCGGAGCTCAGGAACGCGGGGATAGAGCGGAACCGGACCGTCACCTGAACTCCAGCAGCTCATGATATATTCGACGGAAACGTAAGGTTGGTAGCTTACGCGCTAACTTTTACCTCCCTCAAAAAAGTCGCGTATCTTCTTTAAACTTCAATTAGGCTCGCGTTTTTTCACTTGGGTCCGGGGACGTGAAGGCGGTTCGGGGTCGTCTTGCGGATCGTGGATAAGGAGAGGAGGATGGATGGATGGATGGAGAGTCTGTTCTGATGGAGTAGCACTACACTGTTATCACGCTAGCTCACGGTTTTGTGTTTTGTTCACACACTTCACTTTGCGTCGTAGTTTTGCCTCGTTAATTCATACAAGTAATGAGGGAGAGTTGGGGGTAAAACTCTTGAACTGGGTTCCTCGTGTCGGAGTTTATTTCTCTTGTTGAGCACTTTTGAGACACTGATCTAACCGAGCCAGGTCTGTATGGATGAGTAAAGCCTGCAGGGCTGTCTGAGTCACGCTGAGCACTTTGGGACTCAAACAGCCACCCTGCAAACTCCGAGAGAGACCGTTCACAGCTGATCACCAACGTTTTCAGGAGCCGATGGGTTGACAGTGATCTGGGAAGCCCGGCACGCTTTGCTGCATTAGTGCTGTTACATAAACCGCAGGCAAGGTTTATTACATGTCGGCCTGGTCCTGAATGTGCTGCATCTATTTGCTGTGGGCTGAATGGACAGAGACGGTCCACCAATCAGGCTGCAGCTGACAAATTGCAAGAGTTGCACTCTTTTAGGGAAAGATGAGTTTTAACATTCCTAACTGGCTCCATATTCAAGGATGCTAACCGTGTACCAGTGAACCGTGAGTATACTTTTGGACTAAGTGGCCCGGCCGCTCACGTTCGTCTCTTTGCAGGTCAATGTTGGGCCGTGGCGTCAAACGGAAGTGGAGCTGCTTGCAGGAGCTGGAGGACGAGAGCCTCCCTGCTGCCGTCGCTAAGGAGAGGACCGACGCGGACCACCCGTCCGACAAGAGCGGGTTCCTCGTGGGTCCTCCCAGGTGCAGCATGAGCCACCTGCAGCAGCGTCAGCTGGTCCTTGGCCTCTGCCTGGAGAAGCTCCAGCACTATCAGACCGGCGTGGGCCTCAGTCTGCGCCGCTCCGTGTTGCTCGTCAACACGCTCAGGCAGATCCAGGAGGAGATGCAGAGCGACGGGACGGGACCCTGCGCCCTCGTAAACGGTGTCCAGACGGACTCCTGTCTTCTCAGGGAGGACGTGCCAGTCACGTGCCCTGGGTGTGCAGATGTTGATGGGGACAGTCTGGTTCTGTCTGCAGAGTTTTCCTCTCAGGAGCCAAGCGGCTTGCCTGACCAGCCGAAAACACACCCCGCAGGAACCATCAGTGCTTTTAGTGACGCAGCAAACACCATGGGCTACCTCAGCGACGTCGCCCCGGACGACATCTTTGAGGACATTGACACATCGATGTACGAAACTTCGGACCTGCCTTCGTCCTGGGTGGCGGGCTCGCTCTGGCCCATCAGCGTGTCGCTGTGGGCAGACGAGGACGTTAAGATCTGCTCGACCAGCCACGCCTCAGCCGGCAGCCTCCAGTCCTGTCTGGTGGACCTCAATGAGCTGGACCAGATCATGGAGATTCTGGTGAATTCCTGATCTCCAGGAAAATACCTGCACTGCAAAAACTGGGGTGGGGAGAAGGGACTGAAATGCAAGCTTTGGATTCTTCCAGCTCCAGCTGTTGTCTGAAGCTTTAGCTAGTTTCCAGTAGGATGAAAACACCAATTCCCCGACATTCTAATTTACGTGCATGAGCCTGTGCCTCAGTTGGAGCCTGCAGATGGGAACGTTTGGGTTTTGACGGTTGATATCCAAGGGTCACTTTAAAGGCAACAGATCAGACGCGTCCACGTCTGATGGGGATCTGCTCGCACCTTCCTGAGCCGCTCCAGAGGAGGACGCAGCTGAGCTTCACCCGGGCTGTTGGGTCAGACCCGGGTTGCTTAAGAGTTTGCGTTGCAGCCAGCTGGGAGGGCAAAGGCCTGGGATTCCTTTCAGTATTACTGGATGGTTTTTATTGCTCCATGTGAGGACCTTTAAAGGAGCAGGCGTCGTGCCTGTGGTGGCGCCTGAATTAGGAGACTTTAGCAGCAAAACACCCAAGATTTCAAACCCAGGAGTAGATCAGATCTTAATGTTCCCATGAAGTGGCTTTTTCCCCTTAGCTGTTCTTTTTATTTATAATTGGGGGATCACAATGAACTGCCGCCGTCGTTTCTTCTTTGTTTGTAGTCTAACTTATAACTCTCCTCACCGTACGGCCGGCGGTTCGTCGTGGGCAGCTCGTATTTAAGACTTCACGGATGCAGCGTGGAACACGTGAACGATCACAGTAATGTATCCCGGTCTGCTCCCGACTGAGGACTCGAACAATCAGGAGAACTTCACCCGGAATTGTAAAGGAAAACGCAGGTTTCCGCACACGTAAAGGCCACGGCGGTAGGACTTTTTCCTGCCGCGTGTTGGACTGGGTTTCACACGTCTTTGAACGTGGGTGACGGCAGGTCTGCTGCTCTGCTCTACCTCCTGGTGCCTGTTTGATCTGCTGGACACTCCTGCTCCGCACAGCGACAGGCTGCCTGTGACATTCATCCTTTAGCCTCGTTGATTTCACCCTTTCGTCCGTCAGACCAAAGCGATCCGTCCTCACCTGCATCTCTCGCGTCCACGTGCCTTAACTACTGAGCAGAATTCTTATTCCCCAGCTTCTTTGCGTGGTTGAGCTGGAGGAATCGTGGCGTGGTCGTTATGTAAAAGCACTGAAAGCCATCGAGTCTCCATCCCCCCCCCCCCCAACGCTCAGTGAAAACTCCTGGCATATGAGCTTAATCTATCCTGACAGTCTGATGGCAAACTAGCCCAGGGAGGAGGTGGCGGTGAAAAATAGGAGGGGGAGGGAAGGAGCGGCAGCGGTTTGCGTCACTCGGTCCGTAGGCGGAGTCTGCAGCTTGTTTTGCCCCGACTCAGGCGGCCGACCAATCGGGGGAGGGAGAGGAGCGAGGCTGACGCGTGAGGAGAACACTGCTGCTCCAACAACAACTTGTTTTTGTTCCTGCACAGAAAATGTGCAGATCTGTTGGATTTCGGTCTCACAATAATCCACTTCCTGTTGTTTTGCTGTTGTCTTTTTACATAATCTGCCTGAGCTGAAAAGAGAACTGCAGTGTTATTTATAAATTATGAGAGTACCGTCGGTCTATAAAGCACAATGTGTGTTATCGATGATGACGTGATATATATGTGAAGGACAGAGATTTCTGTATAAGTAATGTGTATTTTTTGTGAAAAATTTTATAGATTTTATTCAACAATACAGGAAATTTATTCTAAATTCTTGTGTGAGTCTTCCTTCAATAAGGTACACAACACACCTCTATAAAGGACATTAAAGGAACACAACATATACTGCTTTTATCCTTGTCGATGCTCATAGAAAGTAACTCAGCTGGGTCAAATATACTTGGTCTAGTTGTGCATGTTGCACCTAAAATGAACCCCTCCCACACAATCATTTTACATGTGATTTCTGCTGCACTACAACCATCTGCACACTCGTACAGATCCCAGCACAGCTGGGTTTATGCCACCAACACAAACTTTGCTTTTTAAAATTCGCTGCACATGCTAGAAACGAATGTTGGGTGACAGCAAACGCGTGTCCACATTTACAAATCATTTGCAGGTTGCTTGGCATTTATAGCCCCCCCCGGACGGAGACTCTTAATTCAAAATGGAATGCTGAGCACAGCACGGACTGTTTGATTTAAAAGGCCTGCAGAACACGAGCGCGCCGGCTTTCCCTGCATACAGGCTGCACTGAAATGGTGGAGCCTTTTACACGCACGCCCTGATCGGGGTGGGGCGTCTTCTGCTCTGGCACAAATGGAGGCGTAGCACGCCCCCTGGCGGCCGCCCGGCCGATAGGCAGCCACTCGTGACGGAGCGAACATGTTGGTGCTCGCTGATGATGTCGGGGTCTTTTTAATATAACAGAGAGCACGTAAAGGACAGGCTGGCCTCTGTTGTTCTGCCAGGGCAAGAAACGGATGAGAAAATGGGTTCTAATCCTTCTGGGTTGTTTGTTTTATCGGACGGCTGTATTTTCGCTCCTGTTGTGACACCCACTGCTGGATCTGGCAGTGGGCAGGTACAGTAGCTAAAGCTCAGAGTTATGCACAAAAAAAAAAAAAGAAGAAGAAAAAAAAGCTGGATGTAGAATCACTGCTGCTGGAATTCAGGGAGTGGTGACACGTGAGGAGGAGCAACACGTGCACTGCTGCACACGGTGGCCTCAATGGCTACCAGCTACCCACAATACATGTCTGCAGTCCGGCAGTGCTGCAGGACGTCAGACAGGGTTTAGCGGTCCCCCGGGGCCTCACATGAGCCCACTGCAGTGGACCCGGTCCAGGCGTTGGCTCCGTCCAGCGGGCTGACTCAGCGTTTACAGAACAAACAACCTCTGCTGCTCAACAACACGTGGGGGAGGAATCAGGGAGCAACGCGACAAATCATCTTCAACAGCAACAGCAACAACATTATCATCCACATCTTCACCACAAACAACTAATCTTTTGTCTTTATCGTCTTTAAATGCTGTAAACAAGACGGACCAGCGGGGATTTAGCGCCCCACGTCGGCCAACGGTCGCAACTGCACGCGTATCTCAGAGTACTGTACCTTTGTATCCATTAAAGTAAATAATAATTCATGAAATTATGGTATTATTAATTAGATAAAATTGAAACTTCTATGATTACACAGAAGTGCATCAGTGGAGGGAGTAACTAATGAATTATTCATTGTGTCCAGATCTGTGTGTTGATGCTGACGTGGTCACAGCCGTGTGTCCCCACACAGAATCCGTGTCAATACTGTACCGACCCGATCCGTGCTGATGGTGCAGATTTATTTACCCACGATTGACCGACAGCAAAAAGTCTCGGCTTTGATTCCATCCTAGAGTGGAATGGACACATTCCTCGCCTGATAACGAGTACCAGTGGTTCTGGAGGAGTCCGACACATGACCTCAGCCCCTTATCTCCGTGGAAATGAATTTGACCTGGAATCTTCACAATCGGAAGGCCGGCGTTCATTTTTTACAACACGGGAATCAAATTAGCCGCTGGAATTTTGGTGACAGCGGCTAATCATCTGCACAGGTCCCAACTCCAGACCACATGGGCCGGATAATTGAAGGGAACCGTATCAGGGAACTGGACGACGGACGCTGACAAAAATGGACCACTGAATCGGATCTGGTCCCACAGAAAAATTGCATTTCAGTGACAACATTAAAGCTTTTGTGTATCAGTACCAGTGAGTACCACTGGGTACCAGTGGGTACTAGTGAGTACCAGTGGGTACTAGTAAGTACTAGTGAGTACCAGTGAGTACCACTGGGTACAAGTCAGTACCAGTGGGTACAAGTGGGTACTAGTGAGTACCAGTGGGTACCAGTGGTTTTGCTGGTTTAATAACACTGATGCATCAAGAGCTTCACAATTATTGCACTTTCTCTCATAATCCTAATGTCAATTTCAAATTTTGGGGCTCTTTTATGATAAATATTATCAATCATGAACCTGC